>NC_057762.1:44339009-44545693 GCF_010389155.1 Erigeron canadensis
TTATAAATTTAAAATAAGGGTTTATAATTTTAAAATAAAGGCTAATAATATAAGCATGAAAATATATAAAAATAAGGCTAATGATTTTAAAAGTATAAAACTCTTTCAAAAGTTAGGTAAGTTAACTTTTATCAAGCGTTAGACGCATCCTTAGCAAATCTAATTGAATTCAAGATGAAGAAAGAGTTAGTTTACATTGTGTAAGAAAGACATATATATGTAATATTAGATATTGTCTTGTTAGATATGAGCTATCTAATTTGACCTACTAATTGAATGTGAATGTAGATGGGGATTCTATAGAAATCCTTATGTCTAATCTGTGACTGTGAGTTGAATTAATAAATGGATGAAAAAAATCGAAGAATTCAAAGAGCGGTTCGGGACAAAGAAACAGAAAATCAAAAGTCGTATGGATTCATAAAGACTTTCTCGAGAGAAACTAAAAAAGAGATATCAAAATAGTTTTGATTATTCAAGAATGTTATTACTTGAATTCGAAGTTCGTAGTTACTTCGACTGGACGAATCGTAGCATGGAATAATTAAGTCATAGTTCATTGGTTGAATGTATCATTAACCATTTTTTTTTGTACGAGGAACTTATCATGAATCCACTGATTTCTGCCGCTTCCGTTATTGCTGCTGGATTGGCTGTAGGGCTTGCTTCTATTGGACCTGGAGTTGGTCAAGGTACTGCTGCGGGTCAAGCTGTATGGTCACTTTGCAAAAAATGTCAGGTAGTGCAACTTGAACTTAATTTATAAAAAATAGACAGTGTAGAAATCCACCAAGATTCGAATCTTACTTTCTACTTTTGTAGGAGTGAGTGGATTATTAAGATGGTTTTCAAGAGTCATGAATTTTATCCTAGACATGCATAATTCGAGTTCTGCATAATGTCTAATTGAATGTTTTTGTGATGTCTCGAATGCTAATTACTAGCTACTACGGAGTATCTCATTTAAAAAATAGTAAGAATTGAATTGAGCCAAAACGAGTTTAAACAGTCTTCTAGCCCAACATGAAGTCATGAACGGTATCCATTTGTTTTTATAGTGGATCTTGGTCACCCTCACCCGCCCTCAGCTTTAATTTCATTGTGTAGTTTTGTACTTCCATTGTTCTATACTTCGATCATACATATTATCAGCTTTATAGAATTATCTCTCAAACTTGTTTTCATTATATTTTTGCCTTACTTATCTCGATACGAAATGCGGGCAAAAGAAAAGGCATGATTGAACATCAAGTAAAACCAATTCAAGGTATTTTGATAAACTACAGAAATAAAATTGGCCAAAAAAGGACCAAAGCTACATTTCAAATGCGCAATTGTAAAATTAATTGAAAGTGTGGTAAAGTTTAGATTAAAAATTAAAGGTCAATGGTTTACAACTTTTTCAAACTTTCTTTTTTTTTAACAGTTATGACATTCGTGTTTGTGTTTGTATACGATTAGGGGAGTGATATATCTACAACACTTATTAGCCATCTACAACAATATATGCTTTACACATTTGTAAACTGTATAGTAAACTGTGTATATTTGTTGTAATTGGTTAATAAGTGTTATCACTTCCCATACGATTATCATGCCATATTGCCATGTGATGTAGTTTACGGACAATATGCCGACTAGCCAATTACGAGTATATAACAAAGACTAAAAGTCGGGGGCCTCTCCAAAATACGGTAGCTTTGACCGTAGCAACTACGTAGCAAAAGATATTAATCTTTTTTTTTCTTATTTTCTACTCTACTTTTAAAGATGGACCATTGCAAACGGCCATTCAAAACAATTTTTGGGGGAATTGATAAACTTACCACCATTTTTGATTCATCTATCCCATTATACAAGTTTTATAACTGATTATACAAGTCAGTAATGCATAATAGTGATAGATATATCAAAGTTTGTGATACAAATATCACCTCCCAATTTTTGGAGAACCACACATAAACCAGATCGGTTGTAAATTAGTTTGGGCCACCGTCATAAGTACTTGGCCCATCAAACTAAATGAATAACATAATCAACAGCCCATTAAATTTTTGTATTTTCTCTTTCTCTTTTTTTAGAGATTGTATACGTTTAGAATTTCTTATTTTCAATATTTAATTTTTGGTTTTTTAACTTCAGTCTAACTTTTGTAAACTACTTAACTTTTAAATTCTTAACTTTAGTCTAACTTTTTTTTTTATATAAACTTTGTCCAACTTTTTTGTAAACTACTTAACTTTAGTCTAACTCATATAACTTTTTTTTTTTTTACGAATATATACGTTAGAGAATTTTATATTTTTAACACTTAATTTTTGGCTTTTTAACTTTAGTCTAACTTTTTGTAAACTACTTAACTCTTAAATTGTTAACTTTAGTATAACCTTTTTTTTATACAAACTTAGTCTAACTTTTTGTAAACTACTTAACTTTTGAATTCTTAACTTTAGTCTAACTTTTTCTTTATAAACTTAAATACAATTTACTTCTAAAGTGTTTACTTTTATCAATTAACATTGGGCCCCAACTTTAATCATCAAAACTTTTTTTTTTTTTTTTACTTTATATATTTTATTTTAAGACTTCTAACTTTTACCGTCAAATTATTAGTTTTAGTCACCTATATTTTTTTTAGTTTCTACCCATTATAATAAACTTTAAGTGTCCAAAATTTTAAGTAATATTGTATGTATGTTTGCATGACACAACGTTGATCCTGGGGCAACGCCCGAGGTCAAAAAACTAATTAAGTAAATTTAGAGAAGAGTCTTGTGAAGAAAATGATTTTCAGACTTTCACTAAAATTTGTTGGATGGAGACAAATGTATTTACGTTTTCAAAAGGATATAAGAGTCATAATATAAATTATATTTAATGAAATTAATATAAATGGCTATATTTCTATATTTAAATGATGGGGCTGAGTATTGTAAAACAAGTATTTAAGTAAAACAAAATAGACAAGATCTTGACCCTTAGATCATGGTTAAATTGATGCACGAAGATTTAAGAAGCAATTGATGCACGATGATTTTGATGATGCACGGTGATCTTCAGTGTATAAAAACCTATTGTTGAATTAATTTGTTTTACTTTAATACTTGTTTTATTTTATTTAAAACCTTTAAACGATAAGCTTGAAGATATTTATAATTTTGAATTTTAATTAGGAATATTTGTAATTCCAATGGTATATTTGGATATATATATATATGCAATTAGATGAAACTAAACACTATATTTATTTCAATAGTAAAACTAAAGTTTGAGATTTCTTTTACACTACTATTAGCTAGCGACGCACCTAACTTATGTCTTTACACCGAAACTAATAGGGTCCACGCTCAGGGTTGGTCAGTTGGTACAATTTTAGTAATCGGTGAATTGTCAAATAAGATTTTACACTTACATGTGTAATTCTTATTTTACAGTTTAATTTGCGTGCTTCTATATGTATATTTTTTTGCGAATGAATTCATCTCGTTTTTATATATATATATATATACTAGTCCTAATACCCATAAGATGTACGGTAGTTATATAGGTTATGTTATAAAGAAATTCGAATATGTCTAGTTGTCTACTATGAAATAAACTGTAATCAAAGTAAACCGATGATAGATAGTAATTATAATAAACATTAATGATAAATATAATATATGTTTAGTTAAAATTTTGGATTTACCTTAAGTTTTTAAAATCAAATCAAAATCGGAACTTGTAAGCATAGTTGATGACGACAAATAGCCTTGTGATTTCGGATCGTAAATTTAAATTTTTTAAGTCTTCACATAAGTAGTATATAAGTAATAGAAGTTGAATAAGAGTTAGAGAAAAAAATTAGACAATTTTATTAATATAAAAATGATCAATCAAATTAAGTTATAATGTGTTTTGTATCTATAACCGAGAGTTAGAGTTTAATTCTAAGTCTAATAAGGGAATTGCCAAGAGTTACACTCTATTGTTTAGATTAAGTGTGGAAAGGAGAGGAGAGGAGAGGAAAAACTATAAAATTCATTCTTAAGATTTTTTTAAGTGGGGAAAGGAGAGGTATGGAGATGATAAAATATAGTCTTGAGGTTTTTTTAAGTGTGGAAAGGGAATGAGTGGAGAGGAGAAGAGAGGAAAATGTAGTTGTTTTTGCTTCCAAGACTTTTTCTCTCATTTTTGAGGTGATTAGGAAGGAAAACTTCCTCTCCTCTCTCCTTTCCTCTCCACTCTTAAGCCAACTAAACAATACAGTGTTGGAGTTTAATTCTAACTCTAATAAGGAAATTGAATTTATATATAATTATACAATTAATAAAAATATAAAGATAACTTAATAAAATTAATTAATTAATTAAAAACACATGTATCAATCAAAGATTACGTTACGTGTCATTTCAAAAACATCTTAATTCTATTTTAGTTTATTAATAGATTAACTCGTTTAGCTAGTGGTAGGTGATAAATCGCAATTCACAAATTAAACGTGAAAATTCAAAATTTCTGCATTATTGGAAACATGTTTCCACACAAGGTAGTGGGATTTTAATTATGACAAGACAAAAATTAAGGTGTCACATGTGTTATGCGCTGGCCAAATGTGGTCGCATACATTATTTTGACAACTTTTCAAGTCTTTTACTGTATATCACTGGATTTGGATATTTTGTGTGTACGGACGTAAGCGCTTTCAAAAAGTTTGTTATACCACCATATGATATAGGAAGGGGATTTTTTAAAGTTCTCCCAACTTGATTAGTCAAGTTGGGAGAAAATCAAGAGTCAAGATCTAATTATTATTATTGAATTTAGGTCTTTGATTTTCAATTAAAGAAAATCAAGAGTTAAGATCCTCCTAACTTGACTAGTCAAGTTATTTGAGAAAATCCCCTTCTTATAGGGACCGTTTGACAAAGGCTTTTTAGGGGCTTTTAAAGGCTTAAAAGCCCTTAGCTTTTAAAAATAAGCTCATTTGAAAATTATAGCCCTGTTTGGCAATACATAAGAAATCAAAAGCTCCAGTCTTGAAAAACTCCTAAAAGCTCCAAAAGGTCTTTAAAATAATAGCTCATAGAAAGAGAGTTGGAAAAAAAAACCCAGCCCCTAACCCTTAACTACAACCTCAGTTCCAAGCTTTTGTGCCAAACATACCCATAATATATGGGTCAGTTAGAGTTGGCATAACGGATCGAATTGTTGCAACTAATTAATGCTTCTCTAAATAAACAAAGATAAGATTTGAGGTTTCCGTCCTCAAAATTCAACGACGGCTTAATTTCCTTTCTGCGGATTAAGAATGAAAGAACAAATTTAGCTGGAGGTTAATTCTTAAATACTTCATCCATGTTGCATATTCAATTCCAAGCTTGACTATAGTTTTCATTATCTTATGTAATTATGTAAATTAATAATGAAACCTGATGTATATTTGGCGTCTACCTTTAGTCTTTGGAACACACTAATTTTTAGACTTTCGAAAATATATACTCGTATATAAATTAGTGTATGTTGGCGTCTACTATGGTTTTCATTATCTTATGTAACTATGTAAATAAATAAAGTTTTACTTTCATTTCCATTACGTTATGTGGTATTATATTATAAATAAATTTTTTATGCTACCAAATAATCATGCAAAGTTGTTAATAGAAAGAAAAAAGTGAACAATACTACCAAAATGTCATTATATGTTTTTATTAATTAGAAGGTGATAATAACAAAACAAATCATTGATATCTACAACAATTACAAAAATGTTAGTATTAGAAAATAGATAATTGTCGATCTACAGCAAATAATTATTATATATGGCAAAATTTGGTTGTCAATTTAGCATAGACATTTTCTTTATAATATGTGATATAGAGATGCCACACGGTGTTGGATGTGACATTCATTAATAATACATACATTTTAGCCCGACTTATACTATTGGCTTATCGACTTAATTATGAGATTTCAAAGTTAACTAATTAAGCCATTCACGGCTTACCATCATAGATCAACTTGAGTTTATGGGCATAATAAGTAAAAGTATATATTTTTGCTAAAAGCAGGTTAATTTGTTGGTATAAATTTTTGTTGGGGAAATTCGAGATAACAAACAAAATAACCGGATATAATCAATCTTTGAAGGCACGTGATCGCTTTCAGATTGAATCAATTTGGCGGTTCACCCAAACTATTCAATCAGATACAATCAAAGACTAAGAATTTTCTGTGTGGATGTGTTTGAGAGAAAAAGAACTAGAGAAAGAAAAAAAAGAGAAAAGAATCGAATGATCATATAATCCTGTTACGGGATGTTGAATTAGGCCCAATAACTGCCTTTTAGGCAGTTTCATGTTTCGAATTTGGCAAATTTAGTCCCTCGAATTCCGAAAATAAAATTTTCGGAAGGAGTTTTACCATAACAATTCAATGGAAATAAAAAATTTAGTCCCTCGAATTTGGCTCGACCCCAGCCAAGGGCTCTGCCCCTTGGACCCCGCTCCCAGGGGCGCTGCCCCCGGACCCCACCAGAATAAATAGAGTTTTCCGAAAAAACCTGCTAGTGTCCTAAGGTCATAATAAATTCAAATAGGCGTGTATTTCGCACCTCCAATCCTATATGATGTATTATTATGACGTTATTGATCAAACAAGTTAACCCCAATTACACTAAAATATCCAACAATTTTTTCAGTCCATAATTTTTATTTTCTCAAATTAGTAAAATTAGATCAACTGGTTATCGACACGCTTAAAAAGAAAGACTAAAGTCATGTCCTCGTGCATTAATGCAATAAAATAGGCAACTCCCCCCACAAGCCATTGTGCATGCTCAGTTGGCTAAATATATAATAATAATCGAGCTTAGCTCTAACTAAGGATATCTCCAATGAAGCCTTTATAAAGCTTTTTACTATTTCATCAAGCTTTTGGATAACTTTTTTACCACTGAAGTGAAAAGCTTTTTCCAAATAGCTTAAAAAATTTTAAGTCTTTGAAAAAATTTTACACACTCTCTCATCTTTGTTTCATAATTAAAAAGTATTAAAGACTTTTTTTGAGGTTTAACCATTGGAGCAATAATTTGATGAAAAGCTTTTTAAAAAGATTTTTAGCCAATAGCTTGACCATTGGAGGTGCTCTAAAGACCCATTTCACATCAAAATATTTTGCAGTGCAATTATTCGAGGTCAAATAATAATACTTCAATATAAACGAATATCAGTGAGATACTTAGAAAGAATTAAATGTTGTCTAATACTTTGAATCTTACGTTAAGCAGGTAGATACCCCATTATTGTCACAGAGAGAACTAAAATGGAATACATATGCTAACTATATATAGAGTAGACATACGGAAACAACCTTTTTGAGAAGTTATGTACTTTGTGAAGTTTCTGAAGTTTTGTTTTATAAATTCTGGGTTGTATTTCTTAACCTTATGGTTTATGATCTCTAGTACTTTCCTAGTAGATCATATGCATTTATTCATTAATAAAATTATTCTTGCGTTAAAATAAAGGATGGCCGATTTGTTAAGACGTATGCTTGTAAAAGTGGTATATATATATATATATATATATAAAAGTGGAATTGCCATTCCTCATTAACCCGGAATTGAAATTGGCAGATTTTGAACACATAACTAGTTCCATTACAACCGTGTTTATAGGCCTACTTTTTGCCATAGACAAAGGCTTGACACTTTTCGCGCTTTAGAGTAATTTCATCTCGCTTTATATACTTTTTGTCAAATTGCAAAAATGCTAATTCGGACTTTAGACTTTCATGCATACTTTATAACAACCAAATGGCCGGGTTTGACACATAGCAAAAGACTGGAAATGCCAAATCCGGTTTCTACTGATTTGGTAATACAAAATTCCAGGTAAACAGCTTTATAAACTTAAACCTTCACCACCTATGTCTTACAAGTTGACTAAAAATTACACAACACATACAAAAGTTCTAAGGTTTGGGCGTGAAGTTGTTAGAGGTTTGGATATTAATTATCATATATTAGTAGAGAGATCTAAAACAATTAATTAACGTTTATCTATGACAAAAGTCTTTGGTACCTTAAATAAAGAAATACATATTATTGACTCTTGAGGTAGACTCGGAAGATAGCAAAAGCTTTGAAATACTCCGTATATAAAAGAAACAAAAAAAAAAGAAAAAAGAATAGAAAAGAGAGATTAAAAGATGATATAGACCGATGAGGGTAAAAAACTAATATAAAAAACTACGTACACATATATATAGTCCACTTAATTACATTAATTCCTAGTTTCCTTGATCTGCGCCTCCTTGGATATCCGGTAGCTGATGGAACACACGAGCACAACTATAGACAGAACAGAAGGATTGTAATCCGGTCAAAAACAACATAAACAAAGCAGCCAAAATCGTCAGAAACTTCCATGATCCAAACACATACGTGTTCATGAAATTTGCAAATTTGACCCTCCATGTTTGAGCATACCTCTTGTTCACATCCTCAATCACTTTATCCATGTTTGGCACTTTTGTTAATTTCACGGACTTACTCATCCCGTTCCACAAATCCGCAACTTCTTTATCACTCTTCAAATGGTTCAACACTATCCCTCTTTCTCTCAAAAACTTTGCATCTTCTTCTGTGTCGATTATTCCATTCATTAACTCGGTGTAACGAGCAACCACTAACGGCCCGGCCGCAACACACGCCTCGTATGCCACCAAGTTTCTCAGCAAGACTTCGGTGTTTACATCCAAATCGACCACGGGGAGGTAAAGTGTAGATGTGATGTGATCAAAACTAATGTCTGATATTCCACCATTCACCGGTGAAAATAAGATCCCGGCGTTGGCCATATCGGTGACAGAGGGGATGGTGATCTCCTCTATAGTCGGCGCCTTTGGTTCGCCGCCATCTTCTTGTGATTTCTCCTCTTCTTCACCCTTGAACCTCTCGAGCATACGCTCCATAGGTTCTTTCATGAGCTTAAGAATGGGAAGATTAGAAATGATCTTCCAAGGCAATTTCATTAAAAGAGCCATTGGTTTTCCAAATAGGAGTTTCTTGAAAAAATTCACCAAGCCCGCATTTGATTTGGAGATTAAATTCCATATATAATCCATAAATCGTCGAAGGTCACTCTGCTTCGCAAAACCACCTTCTTTCTCATCATCATCTTTCACCTCAGCGATACCTTCTTCTTCTTCTTCCACAATGTCAATTTCAGCCTCCGCGATACCGAGTTCTTTGTTGTTTGGCACGGTTAAATGGTAGAGAAAATCGAGCAAGTGGTCGCAGTCGTTGACGTCAACATTTGGCAGCTCCTTTTCTTGAAAGGGTGTAAGCTCATGGTACAACCCCATGAGCATCTTCTTTAGCGTCTCCTCAGCAGACTTCTGTTGATCATCGGCAGTACCTTTTTTGTACTGATGTTCTAACATCGTCTTGACTAGAAACAACGGGATCTGGTTCTCCACCATCACTAAATCACGAAGAATCGCCATATGTGATAACTTCTTCCCCGAACCATCAACCAAATGCGACATCGAGGAACTAACTTTGTTCAACACCCGGCCTTCTTCTTTCATGGAGTACACTTGAAGGAATTCGAGTAAAAACGCCATGTCAACCGCCATCATCCAGACTAGAGCATCCCCCGACATGTCAAGAAACTTATGATAACATCCACGGATTCGAGCCTCGTCTTTTGTCTTCATAACCTCCACGATGCGTTCAAAGCTGACGTTCATAAGTTTCTGTGTTCTTCTGGCGGCAGCCAGCTTGTACCTTTGCATGTCGTAGACCTCCGGGCGCCAATGGTGGAACGGGCCTAACGCGATTTGTTGTGGGATGTAGGATTCGGGATCGGTGGCTAGAAGTACTTGCGGGACTGTGAAGATACAAACTGCGACTTTTTCATCTTCTTCTTCTACATGTTCGACAATCGATTTACGCAAGCTTTCAACCCATTGGTTCTCGTCGATGTTCATGTTGGAAAAAGAATATGAACTGGAATTGGAGAATGATTTGGTAGCCATATTAATTAATGGTAAGTAACTACTTGTTAAATTGAGTTGACCAATAAGAATATATGGTCAATAATGGTGTTTCTTTTTTCTTCTGCATTTGAAGCTTAAAACCACGTACATATGGTTCTTATATAGACACAACTTACTTGAATGATTAGTTATCATTAACTGATGTACGTTGACCTGTATTTTGGGATTTCTAGATCGACTTCATACTAATTAAATTACTTCATTCTATTCACGTTTTATAAGTGTAGTTTAAACAATTACTCCTATATATCTGTATATATTTTGTAATCTTGCTGAATACGTACTACGATAACTTTTATAGAGTATTTCATCACAAGATTCCGTCTCGGTTTGATTAAACAAAATGCGTATTTTTTAATCTCGGTATTATTGAAAACAAGTTGGATCTATCCAAGGGATTATTATTATTTACCATTATTATATATAAACACACATCAGATTCCTTGGCTGTATGCATTATTATACAGTAGATAGTTATATTTAATTATATTGATTGAGATAATGATATGATGATGCGTAAGTGTAAAACCAGATTTCAATCCACAATTTCCTGAAGTATATAATCAAAGGGGGATTAATTTGTTAGTTTGAACAAAAAAACCGACCTCTCGTACTCTAGCTCGTGACTGGCAAATTATGATGATGACTAGTGACAAATTAAACAAACGTGGAGATTCAAATTAACCATGAGTGTACATGTTTGCGCCTAGCTAGCTGGGACAAAGAGAGACGGTAGTTAATATCTAATGAACTTCATTGCGTTTGTTACTAAAACCGTGAGTATTGTAACTGTATTAGGGAGCATAAATATATTTAAAGTGTGTTACAACCTTTCTCTAAGGAGAGATATATATTCCACATAATTGATCAATAGAATTTAAGACTTAAGAGTAAGAGTATAATAATTTCCCTTCAAAAAAACAAAACAAACTTAACACAGCGAATCAATTAAGGATAACATCTAGGAATAGCAATGCGTAGATATGATGCAACAATAATACTCATAGATAGTACTGATCCAGGTCACTAACTCACTATGTACTCCAACATTATTATTCCCTCTGAAATTGAAAACTACGTCAGATTTGTTTACAACCACATGTTGCAGAAGTTTAAACACGTGAGTCCCGTGGTGTTAAATTATTGCATGTGAAATCAATTTCAAGTAATAAATACTGTGGGACAGTATATCACCCCACATTGGAAAATTACTATATTGCTTTTGAATTTGCATGTACGAAAGCGTTGAAAAATGAAATTCCGAGTGTTCACTAGCGATTATTTATTAGTTACGGGAAAGTTACGTAGCATCTTTCAAATCGATCTATGAACCAACTTAACCCCATTTTCTAAGAATAAAACAAAACGAAAAGTTAATTTCAATAGAACAGAAATATATATGACATCATATTATAAAAAACAAATAACGCAATCATATGCTTAATGGACCAAAATTCCAATAGTATTGGGCTAGCCCAGAAACATCCAAAACACTTCAGCTCAGAACAAGGGCCTGACATATAAAAAGCTAGCCCATCTATACCATCAAGATATATATACGGGTAGTACGACTTTTTACATTCTACACGCGCAAACGAACAACCCTATGTATCTATCTAAGTAATAGTATTATAAATGATTTCAGTAATTATTAAAGCTGATGATCATGGTCCTGATTAGTAGGTGGCTATGATTAAATATAGCATACACATTTACAAAATAAACGCCTTTGAAAACATTACTTTTACATGAGGAAACAATTAATAATTATAAATACATGAAGTAAAAAAATAGTTAAAATTAAAAAAAAAACAAATATATGCTAATTCCCCTGATCGGTTCCTCCTTGGAAATCCGGGATCTGATGAAACGCACGAGCACAACTGTATACGGAGCAGAAGGCTTGTAGTCCAGTCAACAACAACATGAACAAGGCAACCAAAACGGTTAGAAACTTCCAAGATCCGAACACATATGTGTTCATGAAATTTGCAATTTTCACCCTCCATGTTTGAGCATACCTCTTGTTCACATCCTCAATCACTTTATCCATCTTTGGCACTTTTGTCAATTTCACGGATTTACTCATCCCATTCCACAAATCCGCAACCTCCTGATCACTCTTCAAATGGTTCAACACTATCCCTCTTTCTCTCAAATACTTTGCGTCTTCTTCTGTGTCGATTATTCCATTCATTAACTCGGTGTAACGAGCAACCACTAACGGCCCAGCTGCAACACACGCCTCGTATGCTACCAAGTTTCTCAAATACACCTCAGTGTTTACATCCAGATCAACTACAGGGAGGTAAAGTGTAGATGTTATGTTATCAAAGCTAATGTCTGATATTCCACCATTCACCGGTGCAATAAGGATCCCGGCTTGGGCCATGTCAGTGACAGATGGGATGGTTATTTCCTCTATAGTTGGCGCCTTCGGTTCACCACGGTCGTCTTCAGATTTCTCATCTCCTTCACCGCTGAATTTCTCGAGAATGCTCTCTATGGGCCCTTTCATGAGTTTTAGCAGGGGAAGATTGGATAAGATCTTCCATGGCAATTTAATTAACAAAGCCATTGGTTTTGCAAAAAATTTCTTGAATATTTTCACCAGCCTGGTGTTTGATTTGGAGAGAAGGCTCCATATATACCCCAAGAAGGACCGAACTTCACTATCTTTTGCATAAATCCCTCCTTCATCCCCATCCTTGACTTCGCCGGTAGTTTCATCTTCTATCTCAATGATCTCAGCCTCCATGATGCCGCGTTCTTTGTTGTTTGGGACGGTCATGTGGTAGAGAAAATCGAGTAGGTGATCACAGTCATCAACGTCAACATTTGGTAATTCTTTTTCTTGAAAGGGGGTTAGCTCATGGTACAGCCCCATCAACATCTTCTTCAATGTCTCTTCAGCCGTAGACTTTTCTTGATAATTGACAACCTTCTTGTGCTGATGTTCCATCATCGTCTTCATCAGAAACATCGGAATCTGATTCTCCATCATCACCACGTCACGAAGAATAGCCATGTGTGATAGTTTCTTCCCCGAACCATCAACCAAATGAGACATGGAGGAAGTAACTTTCTTCAACACCCGGCCTTCTTCTTTAGTTGAATACACTTGAAGAAATTCGAGTAAAAACGACATGTCAACCGCCATCATCCAGACTAACGCATCTCCGGACATTTCAAGATACTTATGATAGCAAGAACGGATTCGGGCCTCTTCTTTTTTCTTCATAACCTCCACGATGCGTTCAAAGCTGACGTTCATAAGCTTTTGTGTTCTTCTGGCTGCAGCCAGCTTGTACCTTTGCATGTCATAGACCTCGGGGCGCCAATGGTGGAACGGGCCTAACGCGATTTGTTGTGGGATGTAGGATTCGGGATCAGTCGCTAGAAGTACTTGAGGGACCGTGAAGATACAGACAGGGACGTTTTCATCCTCTTCCTGATCTTGTGCTACAATGGATTGACGCATGCTTTCGACCCATTCGTTCTCGTCGATGTTCATCTTAGAGAAGGAATAAGAATTGCTGTTGCTGGAAAAGGATTTGGTGGCCATGGTTTACGTGTGTTGGCTAGCTAGCTATATGAATTATCTATCAATATATATATATATACGATAGTTTTTGGTTTCAGCAGTTTAACATGTACCTAATATATATGACTCTTATACATGTTATATTAGCTTAATACGGAGTATAACATATTTGAATAAGCGCATGCATGTTTCAGCACCAAATATTTAATTAAAAACCGGTGTGTTATATGCATGTAATCATTTACTAGTTGCATGTATATATTTTATTACTACTCCTATATGGGTCAACTGCATGAGAATTAACTGGAGATTAAATCCCATAATAACCAATAAGCTTACACGCACATATCAATTCCTCTCCTTCTGTTTGTAATATCATTACCGTTTAACCGTCATAACGTGCGGTCACCGACCTTTGTAATTTATCTAGAGTTTGAAGGAGATTATTGCTTAACAAAGATAATCAAATTTAACTTACGATGTGCACGTAATTATATTTTGAAGAAATATTTATCGCTTAGTTACCATATTACAAACATAAAGATTAATATTGTTTGTATGATGATATATTACAAACACATGTATTTTATTAGATGTGTAACATAAAAAACTACTTATCAAGATACTCTATTAGTCTATTAGATATGTATCTTTCACCAGCGAGATATATATTTAATTATTATATACACAATGATGTAAAGCCAGACTGGAATTGGATAATGATGCTCGTAAATCGTAATCTAATATGCCATTGCAAGTTAATTATTGGTTCCATTCATATTTTTTATTCACTAGCCTTGGAACAAACTTTAGTTTTGTTCTATTTAATTTCCGTTTGTGTCCCATTCCAATTATATACTGATGTAATTATAAGTACAGTACACATTTCTGTAAGTCTCCATATTTTTGAAAAGTGATATAAAACTATTAAGTATTAACATTTCACTTATACGGTTTTACCATATATCATGCTTTAATTTGTTAAAATTGGATACACTGTATTTGTCATTTTTAAATCATATGAACTGAAGTAGCATAAAGATTTCTTACTATGCATTGGGAGGATATTTTTCACAACCAAATTAGTCGTATATATATATACAACAACTTCATGGTTTACATGTTTAAACATCGAACGATAAACTAGTGTAGGTACACGTTATGTACGACTAATTTCGTTGTTAAGTTATCATTACTCATTAGCCTAACTAGCTAATTACTTGTACGAGTCTCAATCTTTTTTTTTTTTTAATTATTTTTTATTTTTCTAAGGCAACCACGTATTAATTAGGGTGTTTATCAAACCATCAAACTGTGAAAATTGGATCAAACCGGGTTATTTGGCTTGGTTTGGTCGGATTTAGTTGTTAAAGTCTGGTCCGACAGTTTAAATTTTAGAAAACCGGGTTTCTTTGTCCGGTTACGGTTTGAGTAAAGAGTTAACCGTCAAAAACAAGACCGGACCAAAAAAATATATATATATATATGTATGTATATATATACACTAATTTATTTTTATAAACCTACCTTTACTTACATATTTTCTTATTTTCACTTTATCCTTTTATATTTTTAGCTTCATTCATTCATTATGTTTACACTCAGAGATCAAAATATTAACCCTTGAGTCCTCCATCACCTTTAATATTTTATATTTTATAAATATAAAACACAAGGTATTTATAACTTTATCACTGTTTTTATTAATATTAAGATTATAGAGTTCATAACTTGTGTGATAAAAAAAATGAAAAAAATTATTAATACGAAAAAATGCATAATTTATTTGGAGATAAAAAAAGAGATCTTGAAACCGTCGAACCGGACAAACAGGACCGGTTTACATGGTTTGGTTTGGTTTGGTTTGGTTAAATAACATACTTGGTCTGGTTTAGTTTAATATATATTGAAACCGGAAATGCCGGTTTGGTTCAAGATTTTGTCGAAACCAGACCGAACCAGACCACAAACACCTTTTGTCACGTACCAACAATTAAGGATGTTTTTGGATTCTTTAATATATACCCATGTCTAGTTGTCCCACTCCCATTAATTTACCATTGTAATTAAGGAACAAAAAAATTAACTTCGGTTGCATTCAAGTACATGCATCAAGTTTCTTAAAAAAAAAAAAAAATTCGAAATTTTTTCAAGTTTATTACAATGTTGATCTCAACCACTTAAATCAATAAGTTGATTTGATTGTGTATATAAATTCTATGGAGTTTATTGGTTAATACAATAACTATATAAGCATTATATCCCTAGAAATTAATAAACTAATAAATATGTTAGAAGCTAGGTTAATACGGTGAAGAATCGCAAAATCATTATAGATATTAGGTTTGTTATAACAATAATATGAAGGAAAACTTCTTTCGCAAATAGTATTATGTGAAATAAAAACAAAAGTATCTTTTAAAGAGAAATGATATATCACTTTAAAATTTTTGATATTATAAACTCAATTAATAACCAACAAAAAATCTACTTAATGGAAATTTCTCATTACAAAGTACCAATAAATATAAACATTCGATGATATGAAGGATAGCGTTTACCAAATGATTCTTATTAAATTCAATTTAAGTTTTTGGACTATATTATATTCTCTCAATATATATAGAAAAATACTAACATGAATCACGAGGAATATTGTGAAGTCAAGCTAAAATCACATGGAGTGTTGAATATTATTTTCGTTTCCCCTGCGCCCTACTTTTCTACTATATAATTATGCTGCATTCTATCCTCACGTTGTCGACCACAGGGGTTAAATATGAAGGTATCTGGTACATGAATGTAAAAACAAATTCATAAATATTGACAATTGATAGAAATCTGATATTGATTTTTATTTTATGAAGATTTCGATATTACTTTTTAATTGTGTATGTAAGTTGGGATGGAAAAGAAAGTGAAGGTGTATTATGATGTGTGTGATTTTGTTATGATAAAGGTAGTTTAGTCGACAAATCATTCATTCATTCCAAATTACAGTACATTCTAGGGATGTCGTTGTCTTTTATAAGAATATTTCGATGAAGACTTTTTTCATGTAAAATAGTCACCAAAAAGCTTTTTATGATTGGAACTAAAAGCTTTTTTTCAAAAACTTGACATTTTTCAAGCTCTTCAAAGATTACTTATTTTATAAAATATTCCTTACAAGCTCTTCAAAGATTACTTATTTTATAAAATATTCTTTACAAGCTCTTCAAAGATTACTTATTTTATAAAATATTCCTTAATTTTAATCTTATTTCAAATGTACTTTTCATCTTTCTTTTTCATTTTATTTCATTATAGATTATTAACTATGTATAAATATTGAGTGCGTTGATTTGTGTATACTTGAGGGCACCTATACCCAATATTATACCCAATAAACATGTTTATTGCTCTATTTGAGTAAACTAGACGGATACTCGCACGATGTAGCGGTGACGACGGCAACAATTGTGATGAATATAAATTAATTGATGTAAAAGGGGTTAATATTGTTATTTATAGGTTGGAAGATCTATGGTGTAATTTATTTCATTAAGAGTATTATTATAAGTAAATAAATGAAGATGTTTAAATTAGTGAATAAAAAAAAAAGATAATATTTTCATATCAAAATCTTAATTATTTAATAAAAAGAGGTAATCTGTTCTATAAAGTGTTTTATAAAGTAATATAGATATTAAAAAGTAATAGCACAACAGTTGTAAGTTGTAACATGTACTTTGGTTTTGGGTCATTTGTGGGCTAGCATTAAAAACCAATAGTCCAATACCTATATTTATCCGATAAAGTAGAGTGAATTCTCAAAATATGCCTATTTTAAAGAATATGGCTAATTTTATGCTTCTTTTTAAATTGCATTCCTAAAATATGCTTCTTTCTTATTAAATGATAGAAAACTCTATACCTCTTTTTAACTCGTATTCTCATCTTCATCTTTCTTGCCATCTTGGTAACCATTTTTCATGCACAATATATTTAATTTAAACTAAGTCAATCACTAAGTTGATGTCATAGGGAAACTTTCGGCATATGGAAAATATAGTATGGTTCTTTATATTATAGTTTGGTGGTTGTGATTCGTAAAACTTTACCACCAAGCATATGGAAAATTTATTGAAAAGGTCTTGCTCTCTAAGTCGTGGTAGAGGACGACAAAGTCAAATGGAAATTGAGATGGACCAGTGTCCTAGTTAACCGCGTAGGTGTGGAATACGTCATCAAAGTGGTCATAATACAGAAAGTGTGGAAAAATCTCAGCCTATATATATGATTTGTTATCTATTATTAATATGTATGTTTTTATATGGCCCTTAATTTTATTTGAAACTAGACATGTGTTAAAAGTGTAACTTTTTAAATTACATTATTTTGTGTTACAATTTGTGATGTAATTTTTAAAAAAAAGATGGAATTCAGATGAAATGGAGGAAGATGTAAAAGGAGGGAAAAACTATCTTTTATTTATAATTTTTTTTATTAACAAACATACAATGGGAATAACATTTAGCAAGTGGCATAGAGTTGTCATATTTTGGGAATTGTCTCGATAAAGTAAATGCTAGTTTAAGTATATTTTATTTTTGTTTCATAATTAATGTTTGTGATATTATTGTTTTTTATTATCAAATAAATATCTACATTCAAATTTTGACAGATTAAAATACATGTACTCATAAAAGTTATAGGTGGTAGACAATTATTTTTAAAAAATCATATATGTATTAATTCCATAAAAATTATGAGACTTGCTCATAACATGGCTTATTACATGTTAAGGGCGATTTCTTTTGTTTTGATTTAATCGAGTTTATTTGGACACTTGAATTCAAAAAGAAATGATGATATAAATTGACTTAGTTACATGCAATCAGAAATGTTTGAAAAATCAAAATTATGTCATTATGATCTATATTATATTATAAAGCAAATTTTTCTGTTTATAACATTTACTTTCTCAAAATGCCCTAATATCTATTCTATATTTACTTAAAATAACTATAATATTATTTTTCTCTTTTTAAAAATCTCAACCAATCATTTTTTTCTCTTCTTCATTTATCATTTATTCCTCCAATTTATTCAAAATCTTTTATCTCAAAAAACATACATCGATAAATTACAAAAATTATATGGGTGTTCTTAAAATTTCATGTTCTTTCATTAGAGATGTCATTCGATATACTTTTGATGAATTTTTAAATTTGAGGTCGGAACCCGTATGGTTAAAGCATTTGGCTATCACAGTCTATGACATATCACACTTTATGTCCTAGCACCCCAACATCTCACCGCCGCAACGCGCGGGTACTTACTCTCGTATTGTTAAATGTATCAATGTAGAACTATTGGTTGAGAAATGCTTAGTTACATATTATAAACTGAAGTTAGGTCATGCCAAAACTTTCAAAAATTACCACAAAAATAAATAAATTACTTGGTCAAATCACACAAAAACGTAATCTTTAACGGCCTAAGCTTTGATGCAAACGAAACGAACCACCGGCATAAAGCATTTGGTAAACGGGCCGAATCCTGATGGTTAGAAATATGCTCAAGGATGCACTTATACAACACACACCAGCAAGAACCAAGAAGGTGAACCCAAAACAGTTTGGGCCAATGCAGGTCGACCCGCCTTGCTTGGCTTCCTCTGTGTCGTATACATAACCAGCAAGTGTCCCAGAAAATAAGAGAGCACCAATCGGATTTCCAAGCCCCATGAAGTTGAAAATTAAACCAAAGTTTTTCAATCCAAAAAGCTCGGAGCATGTTGGAATCATAACACCAAACTGAGCACCATAGCAGATTCCGATTAATATTGTTGCAACGTATAATGTTCCATTTAGACCTGATGCGTATGTAAGATACGTTATCACCATGATTATTTGCGTTATAGTCATCAAAAATGTGCGTGGAATCATCTTTAACCTGAAAAGATCGAGTGAATGATAGTAGTAATTGTTAGAATTTTTAATATCCTTTAGCTTGTATTTAACCTCTTAATTAAACAAAGTATTGGCAATAGAGAAATTACCTTACAAAGTACTCAGAAACAACACCTCCTCCAAGACGACCAAGAAAGTTGCCAAAACTAAATAAACTCAATAGTGTCGTTGTATCGTTAAAGCCAAGTGAAACCCCAATCTGGGCCAGATTGTTCAGAACGGTTACACCCGACCCAACTCCAAGAAAATAAACAAACCATAAAAGCCAAAAATCCGCCTTCACAATTGCCTCACGAAATGTAAAATCATCCCCTCTTCTAGGTCTTCTTTTCTTCTTAATTTTAATTGCACCTTCTCCAACAGCAAGAAGCACATCCACCTCTGAAATATCTTCACCGTCCATTAGACTAGAAAGATTCGTGTCAGAAGTAGACTGTGTCAACAATGGATGTGTTATAGTCAGCTTGTCTGAAGAACCTGCTGACCGGTTAAGCTTCTTGCTAGAAGGAAGCAAAGTCATCTTAACAGGAATGGCAAGAGGTGCCATTAACAGAACCACCATGATTCCAATAAAGGTGCATGATAAGGTATCGCTTAGAGTCAAAACGTCTTTCAGTATTGTGATTGTTAAAAGAAAAACTGCAAGAACAATGCTTGCCAATTGAGTGAAAAGAAAATGGCCACTTTCTGTGGGGTCTATTTCTGAAGCAGGCGTACAAGGTCGAACATAATACATCAAAGCTAAGCATAAAACAGGAATTCCGAGTGTAAAGAAGAGCAAAAGCGCAGAAGCTGATCCTTTAAGAATTGTAGTATACACCTGTGTAAAAACGGCAGCACTTAGGCCAATATAACCTTTCAGAATTCCGGCAACGGTGCCTCTACTGAGTGGGAAGTTCCTCATATTGGTCACAAGCACTGCAGTTGCCAACCATGCACTGCTGTTAGTTGCAACAACAAGCGCCAACCATAACTGAAAACAATTACAAAAAAATAGTAGACATCAAGCATCTCTAAGTAAAAAGTTCAGTACTAAGTAACCGTTTTTGAAAACCTATACATGGTTATATATAGCGTATAACTATGATAGATGTTGAGATCGTAGACAACTCAAATCACAGAAGTTGTATTATTTCAGTCATATGTACAATATGAAAAAGTTATACATACAACACAATAAGACATGCTATGAATGGACTCACTAATGGCAAGTCCATCATCTGAAGTGGTTGCAATTTTTGGGTTAACTTGGAATATAGAAATGAGGATACTTTCCAAAAAAGCTAAACAGCCACATTTTAGTTGGCAAAATAAATAAAGCTTTCACCTCTCTTTTGGAACTCTTATAGAAGCCAGTCAAGTCACTAGCTATGATTAATACTAAAGGGCCCTTGTAAGTAAACAAAGATCTAATTTTAGCTTCTAAGTACCAATAATTAGTCAACTTGCAAAACTTATAGAAGTTAAACATGGCAAAGATGAATGGGCGGGATGAGATTCCTCATTTTACAACCCCTTCATCAATGAAAATAAAGAGTGCTTACAATCCAATACGGCATGTTATGTACAGTTTCACTAACAGCAAGCCAAATGACACCATAGCCAAAGAAAGAAGCAAGAACACCAATAGAAAGAACAACCCAAGGCGGGTACTTATTAGAAGCAATACCCGGAAGGATTCCAACATTTTCCCCAAAATCATTAGCCACACCAAGAATTGTTAGCTGTTGTTGAGATAGACCCAGTTTCGATTTTAAAGCATATGAGTAAAGGGGGAAAGCATAGGCGTTGCCAGCAGCCATCTGGACCCAAACGGCAGCTGCAAGCCCAACCCATGGTGGCCGAGTTCCTGCTTTTAAGACCGACGACATAGTAACAGTGGCGGATTAATTACTCAGTGGCTTCTAAATTAAAAGATTGAAGATGGTAGTCGTTATTATTTATAGTTGGGACAATGTAGCTCATCTTCAGCTAAATTTTTAATTTGCATTTTTATATTCTACGACGTGCACCTAAAATCAAGGTCTATCTGCCGGCACGTTTTCGATACATACAAACGAATAAACTTGACTGTACTTCAATTATTTATGTAATTAAAGTGTCCAGTGATTAGATTTTATATCGACTTAAACTACATGTTTTTGTCTTTTCTATTGCTCTAAATTGGATTACAAATACTGAATTTGAAACAATCAAATTTGGCCTTTTTTTTCATGCAACCAATTCAAACACCCATGAAAAGCCATAATTTATGTGTATATATAATAAGAAATACATTTACTTTCGAATATCAAAAGTCAATTTAGTATCATTTAAAAACGTATTACTTCGTACTATTTTTATTTTTATGAATAATAGTGCCGACTATATTATAAAACCGTTACAAGTTTACACTACCAAGTGCCAATAGACCAGCAAGTGCTATCAGTCTTCTGCTAAACTATATATCCATCATCTACAAATAGTAGCATCGACTAAAAATTAAAGACCAAGAACCTACACTACAACTATCTGAATCACAATAACACTAAAACTCATGTCTGACAAAGACAAAACCTTGCAAAATGCCAAAACAGAAAAGTGAAATCCATAGTAAAATCATCAATCAACGTAACTTATAAGCCCAAATCACACCAAGAAGCTTTTTATATATTTTTTGGGAATTCTAAGACTTTGACACTTCTAAAAATCTAACGAATTAAGTACGTACTGTCGTTCTAAGAAGTGAATAATAGAATAGCAGCAAGCCAGCAACCATCTACTGCTATAGGATGAGATATCTTATTTTGTATTTAGCATTCTCTAATCCTTTGTTGTTGGTCAGTCAAAAACAAAATGCTTAATTATGGCTTTGGACTCAACCAGGCTAGTGCTAAATCGGGTTTTGAGAAATGGATTTTAACATTTAAGCCATATGTGGGCCGTCAAGAAGCCAAGCCCAAATTCTATTTTTTATATATATTTGTTCCCTTCTTTGGTAGGCACATGAGTCATGAGATAGTTATGATTTATTTACCAGAATCTACAACATTTGTTAAAAATTGCACTAAAAGTGATTTGCTATATGAATCAAAAGATTAGTGACTTACTGACTAGATGTGGTAAGTAATAAATCATATATATCATATTGGCATGAGTAGTATGCAGACATGGTAATAAAACGTGATACATTAATAAGCATCCTCATTGTGGTGTATATCCATCACGCTATCACCATTTTCGTTTTACTCATCCTCTTTAAAATGGTGGATTTTAATAAGATTTCTGAGTCAAAATTGGGTTAGATTCCAAAATATAAACTCAAACAAACTGTGTCTGACACAGAAGTTAAACTACACAGCCATAATCCCTCATATCACCTTTTTTGTCCTCCCATCTTTTTTTCACTTGAAAAATACCATTACAAAATATTCAACCACCACAAAATTAGGGTTCCTGTTTCCACTATCTACCAACATATATATCATAAAACAAACAAAATTCACTGAAAACTCTACACAAACTTCACCAATTCATTCATCAGCTTTAGACATAACCGAAAGCCGACTCGGTTTCGGTTCGAAATCACATCTCCGTCTCTGCTGATGCGACGACGGTCTAATCAACGCCGCCAACGCTCTCTTCACCAATTCTCCTTCCACCGTCCCAATCCTAACCAACGAATTCGTCATTGCCGATCTCCGTGCATACAGCCTATGTGAATGATACGACACCGTATTACTGCTACTATTACCGTTACTCACATTCCTATGTAAACTACACCGGAACGATCCAGGATGTGTCGTCGGCGAACACAAGCACGTCTTCTTATTCTTTCCGTTCCTCTTCCCCGACAATGAAACGCTGCCGTTTCGATTATTATTCTTATTATGATCAATTGAAAACCGCACGGACGGTGATGATGACGATAATGAGTGCATCGTTATCCGATTCGGCGACAGAGATCTCACCGGAGATGATAAACTCGATGAAATTGTTGATGAACAGAACTTTCCAGAAGGCGAAATTGATCGTTGAAACTTTTTATTAATAATTGATGATGTTGTTGTTGTGTGTGATTTCGATTTTGATGAATTCATCATGAATTTGATTTGAATTTGGATGAAAAATTGCGGAAATTAGGGTTTTGAAATTTGATTTTTGGCAAACTTTTTGGCGTAACAGAGGCGGTGGTGTTTATATAGCAGGGGAGTGAGGGTGGCAAAAGTGTGAATAGTTTGAAAGTTCAGGGGCTTTATTTGGAAGTTTGTTGAAGTCGGTTTGTGTAAAGTGGGGTCACCGATACGTTTTATAGTACAAGCAGTTGGTCCTTGGAATATGTATTTCGTCATCACACAGCTCTTTTGCAGCCGCGTGAATGTCACGTGACGTTGATAGTGTTTGGATGTCGATTCCCTAGCTTGATTTGGTAAAGAAAACTAAGGGCGTGTTTGGTTTGCGAAATATGATGGAATTTAATGGAATTGGAATTAAATTCTATTACATAGTGTGTTTGGTTGGTAAATATTGAAAGAATGTCATTACTATGGAATGCAAAGATTACCCCATTTGAAGGAATGTACAATCCTTGGGGATAAGTGATGAAATTTGATTCCATTATTTAGTTGAATGTCCAAAAGACAAAAATACCCCAAAAAATATCCTTTAACCTAAACATAATATGCCTCCATCTCTTTTTTGTGACTTCATTCCAGATCTATCTTCTTCGTCCTCTATCCATCTCATTTTCTATTTATCTCTTCATCAGGTATTCTTTAAATAAAAGAGAATTTTTATAATATATATATATATATATATATAATATACACACACAAATAGATATTAATTCATATTATTCATTTTTTTATATTCTAGGTGATTTAATTTTTTAGTTGTTATTTATTTATTTATACTAATTGTGAATTTGTGCCGTGACATTGTTGGATGAACTAATTGAAGTTTTGATTAATATTGCTCATGCTTCAAATTATATCAAGGCATCATATATTTTGAGTTTTTTAGTTCCTTCATGTTATTATATATATGATATGATAGTTTTCGTATGTATTGGGTGATGAACAGGAGATGTCGCGTCTTAGTTTAGTAACACGTCAACATAGACAAAGGAGAAAACAAATAGTTGTTGCATTTTGGAACCAAGTTATGAGCATACTTGTATGGTATTTTACTACAGTCTGTATGTTGATGGTCAAATATAGACATAATAAATCATGTATTCGAAGCATTTCATCAAGTTTTAGTCGATCTTCGATATTAGAGAGGTATCTTTACCAGAGTGACACTTTGTGTATCTCAAACCTTAGGATGAATCGATGGTGTTTTAGAAAGTTGTGTGGCATGCTCATGAGTATAGGTGGATTGAAAGCAAGTAGAAACATGAGTGTTGATGAACAAGTTGCTATCTTTCTTCACATGCTTGCCCATAATATTAAGAATCGGGTCATTATTTGTAATTTTTATCGTTCGGGTGAAACAATTAGTAGACTTTTTACTCGAGTTTGTAACGCGGTGATAAGATTGCATTCACATTTACTTAAGAAACCAGAACCTGTTCTTGAAGATTCAACTGATCAAAGATGGAAGTGGTTTAAGGTATAATAGTTATATTTAAGCTTTTTAGCAATTAGCTTGATATGGTATATTGACGGTTTCTGTTTATTTATTTTTTTTTTTTTTATCGTGTGTAGAATTGTCTAGGGGCTTTAGATGGAACCCACATAACTTGTAGGGTACCGCTCGAAGAGAAACCTAGATATAGAACAAGAAAGAATGATATTGCTATAAACGTCTTAGGGCTTTGCTCCCAAGATATGCAATTTATTTATGTATTACCAGGATGGGAGGGATTGGCGGCTGATGGTAGAGTGCTTCGAGATGCCCTTGTTAGACCACATGGATTAAAAGTTCCAAGACCGGGTATGTACAAGCAAGTTAAATATAATGTTATCTAGGTTTTGGGTGACCTTGTTATCTAGTGAGGTATTAACTATGATGTTTATAGGTTATTACTTGGTAGATGTCGGTTATACAAATGGAGAAGGTTTTCTTGCCCCTTATAAAGGTCAAAGGTATCATTTAAATGATTGGGGACACCAACCAACTACGCCAAAAGAATTATACAATATGAGACACTCTTCTGCAAGAAATGTTATAGAGAAATGTTTTGGTATTTTGAAGGAAAGATGGGCTATTTTAAGAGACAATTCATTTTATCCGATTGATTTAAAGAATAGAATCATAATGGCATGTTGTCTTCTCCACAACTTTGAAAGGCAAGAAATGGTTGTAGATCCATTTGAAAACGAAGAACCAGATCAGGGGACGGGAGACAATGGAGATGGAGATGACGATGACGAAAATATCACTTCTATTGGGACATCTAATGAGTGGACAACATTTAGAGATAATTTAGCTCAAACTATGTTTGAATCCTGGAATTCTACACACTGAAAACTTGTATTAAGTTGATGATAAAAGTTATCTTTATCTAGATTTTGTATTGTCGACAAACTGATTGTATCTTTGTCATATTTAATGATACTTTGTGCTTTGTGTTTCATTGGTTGTATTTAATTAAAGATTATGTATATGTATGTGATCAGGTATGATGTATTACTTTCTTGTGTTTGTTTTGAACAGGTATGGGAGAAAGAGGAAGAAACTACAGGAACTGGTCTCCATTTGAAGATGCCAAACTTGTCGAAGCACTTGTCAACATGGTAAATGTCGGGCTATACAAAGCTGACAATGGTTTTAAGTCTGGGTATTTGCTTCACTTAGAGCAAGCTTTAAAAGTATCACTCCCTGATGCGGGTATAACGGGTAAACCTCATATCGAGTCAAGGATAAAAACAATGAAAAAGGATTGGCAGGTCGTTTATGATATGGTGACTGGTACAAACACTAGTGGATTTGGTTATGATAACGTCAACAAGGTGGAACTGTTTCTGAACCAGCAGTGTGGGAATCTTTCATCGTGGTATGTTGTTAAACTTTATTAGCTTTTATAAATATAAATAACATGACTGATCTAAATTAGATTTTGTTTTAGTAAAATAGTTACTTGTTTTTTTTTTTTTTTTATGTTTCTAGACACACAAAGAGGCTGTTAAATGGAGGAATAAGCCTTTTCCTCATTATCAAGATCTGTGTAGTGTGTTTGGGAAAGATAGAGCTCAAGGTGACAGAGTTAGAGATTTCATTGAGATGGAAAATGATGCAAACTTGGAAGAACAATAGCAACACACGGAAGACAACCTTGATGAGCCCACTGAAGTTACCATGCTACACCTACTACTACAAATGTGCAAAGTGAAGAAGTTTCAAGTGCTAGTACTAGAAAAAGGAAAAGTAGACTTGATCCTTTTAAGGAAATCAGCAATGCAGCTGCTTTACTTGGTAAAGAACTCCGTGAAGCATCGGCTAATTTGTTGAAAGCTGAAGTAGAATTGCAAGATAAAACATCCATGGTAAGTGCCGAAATTTCCAAAATTCCATCAATGTCTCTTATGGACAAGTTCAAGGCTAGTCGAAAGATCATGCGTGAGCCAGAAGCGGTGTTAAACTTTTGGAATTTGGAAGGAGATGATCGAGTGGCTTTTGTGAAGTTCATGTTGGAAGAGTAATATGGGTATCTGGTGGTGGCTTCTGTACTTGTTTTTGTGAAGCTTTTGATAATGATATACGTGTGGCTGCACTACTTAAGATGAAACTTGTGGCTGCTGTATTTATTTTGGATCACTACTTAAGATGAAATTTGTAGCTGTTGTACTAAAATTTGGATCACTACTAGTTATCATAATACTTGTGGCTACTGTACTAAAATGCTTTCCAATGATGGTGTAGTAGTTTAGATGGAAAATGGTTTATTATGATGGTGTCCATAAATTTATATATATCTATTGAATTTATGATAATATTTGTGGCTGCTATATCTATATGAATTTATATATATCTATCGAAATGATATTTTGCATTATGTAAATTCTACACAATTTTTCCTGGTTAGTTCAATGGTCAGATCATCAAAAAATATCCACAATATTACTTGTATGTATTTTATATTTTGCATTTGACATTTTTATTATGTTTTTCTATAAATGTATAATAATTTAAAAAATTTGTGGATTAAGGATATTTTGGTCTTTTATTAGAATTTCATTCCAATTCCATTGACAGATTTACAAACCAAACAGACAAAAGAAATTGTATTCCATTCAGTTTCCTGACAACCAAACATGCCACAGAATTAAATTTCATTTCATTCCGTCAGATTCCATTCCTTGTAAAAACATTCCGCGAACCAAACGCGCCCTAAAATTATTTGTTTGGAAATTTGGAATTATACCTTTTGCTTGCTTTCGTGGTCGACTGTTGTTCTGCGTGAGTTTTAACAAGATAATTTATTTCAACTATATAATTTAGCTTAAGGATGGAGAATAATAAAGGATTTAAGACAAGACTATGAATTATTTATTGGCACGTTACATAGACTCGTTACAACTTATAACTTATAAGATTGATGGCCGAGTGGTAAAGTCTTTGATTTTAAGGAAATCCAATTTGGTTTAAGTCTCATATTTATAAAAGTAAATTATTTGTTTTTTAGAGTTTTGGATGTAACTTAAAATAAAAACAAATTAAAGTAATTTTCTATTAAAAAAAAGAAATAGGTAGAAACTAAAAAATGATTCGTTAAATACGAGACGGGGTGCCCGCGCGATGCAGCGGTGATGGTGGTAACGACAAAGGTGTGGCTGCGGCAATTGTGGCGATGATGTGTGACGGTAAGGGTTAATATGGTTATTTAAGGATTGGAGAATCTATGTTGTAGTTTATTTTATTAAGGGTATTATAGGTATATAGGTAAAGATGTTTAAATTAGTGAATAAATAAGAAGGGTAATATAGTCATTTCAGGTTCTTAATTACTTAAAAGGGAAGGGGAGTTTGCTTTATATAGTAGTATAAATAAGTTATCAATGAAACCGACTTAAGAACATGTGAATATACCTATAAATTTAAATTCGACACAATATAGGGATCGGGCTTGCGATAGGTGTACAATAATAGTTTCGCGGGTTATGCATATGATATAAATGTTTTATTTATAGTGACATTCGATCAATTTGTTGTATTTATTTACTTTTAAACCAATAACACAACTTATTAACTTTCGTGAACACGACATTATTTATAGTAAGATTCAATCAATATGTTGTATTTATCAACTTTTAAAACAATAACGGAACTTATTAACGTTCGTGAACACAACATTATGTTCCCTTATTGATGCGTTGAAGCGGAACTTTGTGCAGATTCGGGTGTTTGTTTATCCGTTCGTGAACACAACATTATGTTTGTTTATCTGTTTGTGAACCATTCGTTAAGTTAAACAAACGAACATAAACAAGGTCTTGTTCGTGTTCGTTCGGTTTGTTTAAAGCCCTACATTAACACCTAGGAGCATAAACAAATTGACTTTTTTTTACATGAGCCAAAACCACTTAAATAAACACAAACTATTGACTGACTTGTTATCGTTCTGACCAAAAAAAAAAAAATAAACATACATATATGTTAGTCTCTCTCTACATGTATCTTTTCTTTATATAAATATCACTAGTATGGTATACTACTCGTACTACATATCTCTCCTGATATCTCTCCCATATATACAGTGCTCCTATTTACTTTCTTTCCTTGTAAAAGAACATTATCGATCTCCCTTTTCATTTTCCAAACCAAAAAAACACTGCACCCAAATGGAAAACCAAGAAGGAGAAGATCGTCTAACAGGTCTCCCTGACAAAGCACTGCAAATCACATCATGCCCCGGTTAGAACTTCTTGAAATATATAGGATAAAACTAGTGTCTAGTTACTACAGGGACTTGGCTACACGACCTCATCTTCCGGCAACATACAATAATCTAGCTGGAAGAAGACGCTTTTCCTGGACCTTTGATTTCTCACAAACTTGAATGGTGCTACCCAAATTATACTGGTGGATGTTGCAGGAAGGTTTTTGTGCTTCCTTGTCATTGGTTATCGGCGGGGGTGTTGAATTTTGTTTCCCTAGCCATCATTAGGATCCCTGTTCCTGACTTTAAGGGTATAGTGTTTGCTAGGTTCCAGGACGTCGTGCTAGTTCTTCACCCTCATCAAAGTGAGCGGTTTTGGATTGTGTTTTTGGAACACGCTTTGAATGAAAATGAACCCAGATACCATGAGCTCGACTCCCATGCGAATCGGTGGACCCACGATGGCACGCCAACAACTAGAATCCCACATCTGTTGGATGTCGACCTAAGAGATCCTAGGGAGATGATATCCAACCATATATAGAGAGCTTATATGTTATTTTACCAGACATGGGGAATGAGGCGACCGTGTTTACGAGCACTCTTTTGAATGATCTAGTTCAACACTTGGCGAAAAACCATGAAGCTGTTGTAGCACATGAAGAAAATCCAAATGGTTGGTTACCAATTGCTGATCGCATATATGGTCGTGGAGGACATGGGTTATGGCTGTCATGGAGGCATTTCGTCAACCAGAGAATCCTCAAAAAAGGGTTATGTTGTTGAGGCTGACGTTATACCACCTACACCAATCTCGAGATGGTTATGAGAGACTTGTCACCGCCCCCGAGGAAGTGATGCTTCTTGCTCTCACCTTCTCTCCTATTTTCCATGTTGTGGAATAGGTTGGCGAGATCTACATATTGTGGGAACCTACTACATATTGTTTCGCTACAACATTGTGGGTAACATATGAACAAGGAGGGAAGTTGCTCCATTCCTTGTTGATGATATGGGCTCTATAGTGTTTTCATCGAGGCTAGCTGTTTATGCCCTAACATCCCAATTAGGTATGTCACTCATAATTTTAGACCTTATTAAGTGTATGTTGTTATTTATTACTCACATAATCATAATTCTTATTATGTTTGCCTGGAGGAGAATCAAGACCTAGCTAGCAATATTTATATTATAAGTACCTAAAACTTTGGATATAAATAATTCATCGATGGATTGAGATATAGTCGAGCAATTTTTAGACCCAAGTGATTTTTGGGTTAGGCATGGGTTATTTTATTTATTGATAGAATAAAACTTGGATGACCACCTCAAACCGACCTAATTTAAGCATATACTTTTACAACAATTGTTTTCAAAATTGACTTGTTTTAAGGTGAATTTATTTCAATGTTGAAATCCCTTATTCCTTTATTATAATTACAATCCCTCCATCGAAACCAACTTCTCGGTCATCTCTCAAAAATCACGCTAGCCACTTTTGTTGGTTTTATTATTGGATATATATGCTACTTTATTATTGGAACTTTATACTTTTTCAAGTTTCAACCTTTAATTTGATTTAAAATTTGAATAATATGTTATCTTGTTTACACTTAAATATTTGTGTCATATATACACATCTAAGCTTAGGTACCGGACAGTCTTATATTCCCTTTTCCATCTATATATATATGTATATATATATAAAAGGGTCAAAATTATATCTTCTCCTGAAATATCATTCTGTATCTCAGCTGGCAGAACTGCCTTTGTCCTTCAACCTTCAAATGTACATGTAAGAAAAGAATCGCACAACAAATAAACGGTTGAATTCTACACATAATGCACTACATCATGCCCATTACATAAATGCATACTAAAACCGTACTCCATGTTTTATAAATGTTAAGCAGCCCAACTATAACTCACAAAGTTGTACTCCCGGAAAACACCAATAAGTTGACAACGACTCTGTGCAACCACTTTTGTACCTTTTCAAAACTGGCTAACATACAGATCGAACAGGGACCAAACCAGCCATCTTACGTACCATCCCGGCCAGGGCGTTTTCTCTTCACCTGCAGTAGGGTCCCAATGTCAAATAATTAGTAACACATAATACATCATCATAATTGTATGCCACAAATATAATAGAGGTTGCAAAATGTGCAAAGTGGACAGGTTAGTGATAGCCCAAAAGAGGGTACTTTTCGTATGTGCCACAACGGGTTGAGTGGATTATTTATTGTACGTACTTGAACCATTTGACGTATTAAAAAAAAATACTAATATAATAACCCTAATCGACCCGTTAACCATCTCTAGCATTAAGGCCGTTGCTTATAAACGTTCCCCCACGTGTCCCTATGCACAAAGAAGCTCAAATTGTTATAGAATGTTAGCGTCTTACTGTATGCGTCCTTCCTTGTGTTCTTCCCCAAGAAGTTCAAGGACTTTGTGTGTGTGGGGCCGGCTGCAACTTTTGTTTTGTTTTATATATATAGTGTATATATATGTGTATTTGTGTGTGTGAGATAAATTATAAAATAATTGATAATGTGTAAGGAAGTTCCAAGAAGCTTTTGTTTATAGACAGTAAGTGTCCTGAGAGGAGTCCTAAATAATATAATGTTGATGTGGCAGTAAAGAAGCTCCGAAAAGATGGTTAACCATTGACTAGACAACCATAAAATAACCCCTCATGTGTAGACAATATTTTATTCCCTCCAGGATTCAACGCACCATTAGAGGTGTTTGCTAACATATATATTTAATACTACATATGTATTGAACTACCATACATTGTGTACTTAATTACATAGAACCATCCATCAACTTCGTACTCAATTTCAACCTCTTCTCCAGCTAGCAGTTAAATTCAACTGTAATAATACAACTAAAGTTAAGTTTCAAACTATATATAAAAAAGGAGTGGATTAAAAGGAAAATTTTTTCGAAACGGGCGTATTTCAAGGGTGTTTTGTCAAACAAGTTTTGGAAAAAAAAAAAATTATAGAACCAGTCAAACCGGTATTTGAAATACCGGATTCAAAATTTTTAGTCAAATCCGGTATTTGAAATACCGGTTTCAAAAAGAAACTTTGAATCCGGTATTTCAAATACCGGACTCACCCTTTGATGTGACAGTGAACAGTGGATGGTGCAGGTGGTACAGTGGGGGTACAGGTGGTACAGTGGGGGTACAGCAGCAGTCTTTGACCATGCTCAATAATAGCATAAAGATCTGAAGCACACCACCAAAAGGGTACTTCTTACATATGAAAGCATCATATAAGGGGAAAAACAAAAATGAAAGACAAGTTTATGTTTGACATAAACACAGCCATTACTTCCATCTTACTCCTGTGATAGATGAAAACTACAGAACACAGCCAAACATATAGCCATTGAAAGCATGCTTCAACAGAGCATATCATATATCAGGGGTGTTGGTCCGTTTCAGTTGACCTTTTCCGTTGCTAAAAGCATTCGAGTTCTATAGCTCATACAAACATGTATTTCTTATTTTTCATAGATAACATAGGTCACAAGATAGCTAAAAACGATGCATATGCCTATACAAACTGTACCCCCACTGTACCACCTGCACCATCCACTGTTCACTGTCACATCAAAGGGTGAGTCCGGTATTTGAAATACCGGATTCAAAGTTTCTTTTTGAAACCGGTATTTCAAATACCGGATTTGACTAGAAATTTTGAACCCGGTATTTCAAATACCGGTTTGACTGGTTCTATAAAAATTTTTTTTTCCAAAACTTGTTTGACAAAACACCCTTGAAATACGCCCGTTTCGAAAAAAATTTCGGATTAAAAGTCGATGTACCTCATCATCACCACCAGCAGTGAAGTCATAAAGGGCGGATCCAGATTGTCCATTCCCTGAAGAGGATCGTTCCTCTTCGTGTGATCAGTCAAAGCTGCTTGACCCCTACCCAGTCAACGGGTTCTCAAACGACTCCAATCGATCTAGCTTTGGTGAACTGGTGATGAGTATGGATTGGAGGCGGTTCTTCAGTAAAATGCTGATAACTTTGACAAGCTGAAATTCAAAGTTTAGTAATACGTACAGGTTCAAAAGACTAACTGGAGAACCATAACCCTAGCTCATAGGAATTAAGAGGAACCACCTGACGGCTTCTTGTGTCGACTCCGATCTCATGAAATTGCATGGAAAATTAGAAGATTTAATCATCAAACTGGCATTGATTATGCTTTATATCTCTAACACTTTGGAAAAAGTTTGAACAGTTATTATAATACTTTTATTGGTAAAATCAATTAATGTTTGAACAGTTACCACCCACCCACCACCAAAGTGTTTATTATAATACTTTTATTGGTAACTTAAGATTATTACAGGAAAAAAAACAAAAAAAAAAAACAAATTTCTTGTGTCGTTTTTTAATGAATCAAAGTTTTTCAAGAAAAGTCTGACAAAAAATGTCTTGTCAACCCAAAAAAAAGGTTCGACCAGTTACATGTAACAGGCCATGCATCTAGGTCATCAATAATATGAGTTACGTTTGAGCTGAATTATAAGATAGCTAGAGCATATATTAACAACACTCATATCATCTAAACCAAGTTCAAAAAATACAGGAAGAATTTTAAGTTTCATCATATACGCACCGTAGGTTGTGAAATAATTCATTCCTCCAAAGTGGGATGAAATTGATGTACGTGTCTCCACTGACCCCACCGAATCTGGAGAAGAAGATCCAGAAGACCTCCCATCATCATCCTGCATGCAAATAACAAATATATCTTCCTAAATCATAATGAACAAATATATGTTCTAAAAGAAAAAATAGATAAATAAAATTATAAAATTATGAAAGCACTAAATTAACCATAAACTAAGGATCGAGCCACCCTTACATCAACTTCAATTCTGCGGCAGCCCACATGTCATCACATATATATGTCCCCAGTAAACATTAAAACATCACATATGTGCACATCCCTAGCTGTTGTGTAAGGTCGGGCCTATCTATGCTTTCTTAATCAAGGACTTGCTGGAATATCACGAGCACTTGGGGAACACAAAGATGGTCATGAATTGAAGGTGATAAAAGGGATTATCATGATTAGTTGTTGGTGCATTTGGAAGGTGAGAAACAAAAAAAGATTTGAGAACGCCAAGGTAAACGAGGACGAGATTCTACATAATATTAAGACCCGCGGATTTTTTAGGTTTAGATTTAGATCTAGACATTGTACTATTACGTGGTGCTCTTTTGAGTTGTAAGTATTGTAATTGTTGTGCCCGACAGGTTGTCAAGGCGAGTGTGAACCTTCAAAAAAAAAAAAAAAGCTAGGTAATCACAAGATTGTCAATAGCACCAGCTTGTCGTCCAAGCGTATACACATATCCTGCAAGCGCTAATGATACTTCTGATTTAGTTTTTATTACACCATGCTTTAATTTTTTACTGTCGACCCTTTGCAAATGAGGCTGACTTGAAATGAAAGTAATAGTGTTGCACACCCACTAAGGTGATAATGACTTGAACACTATAGTGCGTAACTTAGAATTCCTGCTAGCGCTTGTGGCCGGGTTACGTCCTCATTCCATGTTGCTCGGCACTACGTTACTTTTCGATCCCCAATGATTATCAAAATCAAACATACGAATTCTGAGGTATTTTGTGGACTTAAAAGCGCTTCCTTTCAAGCCATCCAAACATAAGATTTGATGCGATTTCAATTCCAAACCTCTTGAAGTCTCATGAAATCCTTGGAACCAAACAACTCCCTAAGGCAATGATCACTGAGAACTTAATAGGTTTTTACTATTTGCTTTTTGCCTCTTGATTTGCAATCTCCGGTTAGAAAAGATTGACACTTTAACCACACTGCTGTACATAATAAAACCAAATTACTGATCTAAAGGGCCATGTTGTTCACGGAAATGCGAAACACAACCCTATCCATGGTGAGTTACAGTATCTCTAGGCCTGGCAAAATGGGCGGGTCGGGCGGGTTTGGGTAACGGGTTAAAATGGGTGCGGGTCCAAGCGGGTCATTTTAGGAATGCGGGTCAAATGGGTGCGGGTCAACCCGCATTTTTTTTCTTCTACAAACCAAATTTAACAACTAAGACTCCACCTGACAAAAATAAACACAAATCGAAAAGTAACTTGATTTATTTATTTATTAATTTAATTTTATTTAGTATCTTAATTAAATTAAATTGAAATTGAAAATATACATGATACTTAATACTCTGTACTACATGAAAAAGATAAAAAAGGAAAAATAGTACATATCTCTACATTATATAAATCTCACTTCAAAATTTGTTAGTTATTGCCTATGTGGCATGCTTAAAAATGCAAGAAAGCCCAAAAATCATCTAAATATTGTTCTTTGGAAGGTCTACGGATTAGTTATTTTATAAGAAGTTTAAATTTTTGAAAACGGATTAATTATGCTTTATACAAGTTCAAATTTTCGAAAATTTGAATATGTAACCATTCGTGTATTACTTGTGGCGGTTACTTCCTTGCATGTCTATGTCTATATAAAGTCACTTCCATTCAATTTAAGGGCATTTCAAAACGTAAACACATAACATATCAATTTTAGCATGGCTTCACTAAACCATGTTTCAATTAGAAATTTGCGTCCAAATAATAAGCCATGTACGATAACGGTTAGAATTTTACGGCTATGGAAGCAACCTCTATATGGAGATGTTAATAACATAGGTAGCATTGAAATGATTCTGATGGACGAACATCTAAGTATTCATTGTTTGTGAAGTTTTCTTTTTTGATTAGGTTACTTTATATATTGTTTTCTATACTGTATATATATGAAGCATATCATATTGGTTAATATTTATTTTTAAAAATAGAAAAGACTGTTTTCTAATTTAATAAATTTAGTTACTTTGTTTTATGTATTTTCATGTTATTTCCAGATTAGTCAACTTAAATCTGTTTTTAAGTATGTAGTTTTGATCATGTAATCCGTTCGACTTATGCTTTTAATGGTTTATGTTTTTAAAATAGAGTAAACAGTGGCGGATGAAGTTCATATAATGCTTTTAATGGACCAAAGTAAACAGAGTAAAAATAGTAAGCAGTTTGATCATCTAATGCTTTTAATGGACCAAAGAACACTGTTTGTGAGAAATCCATTACTGGTCCATTTACGGACTATTCTTACTTTGATACTTAAATCATCACGATCTGGATGAAGTTCATTAAGTAATTTAAAAGAAGAATTCATGTTGAACGAATGTATGGATGAAAAATATTGTTCAGGCAAGAGTGGAATAAACAGTGGTATGAAGTTTATACTTAGCTATATGATTCGGTTAAAACGGCGGCTATTTTTAAATTCAAATGGGAAGTTAAAAAACTGTAGGTATGTATAGTTAGTTTTTTTAAAATATGCTAAATTTTAGGTCCATAAAAAGTGGGTACTAAATATATTATGAAGTTTTGGATGTATTAGACAACTACAAATTTGTTTCTAAATTTGTAAAAGTTGATTCAAGTGATGAGGTATGTTCTTATGTTATAGCCGTTTATTTCGTAAACAATGTTGTAATCAGTAAATTTTAATTTATTGGGCTTTGATACGTAATAGATTTACAGCAAGAATTTGTGAGTAAATTTACTAGATGTAATGGGTATATGTATTGGGCTGTAATATATAAAATTTATCCCACTTTTTATGGACCTAAAATTTAGCATATTAAAAAATTTTAATATGTAATAGGTATACGTAATAGATTTACAGTTATTTAATAACACATTAGCAACAAAAACTGTAAATACATGATCCCATTAGGTACCTAAAATCTAGCATATTCAAATACGTATAACTGTACATGTAAATACAGTTTCAAAAATGAACTTTTAAATTTTGAAAAATACCGCCCACTTCAAACAAAAACTGTAAATACATGATCTCATTACTAACTTAAAAACACTTTGTCTTCTTGAAAGCTTTTTTTGCAGTTCAAGTATTTTTACGTGGTGAGGACCCATTACCTTTTTTTGCAGTTCAAGTATTTGTTTCAAACTTACGAATACAAATGAATGAAATGACATCCATTATGTTAGAAGATAAGTTTGATGGTCGATCATATGGATTTTCCTTTTCTGATTTTCAAGAGCTAACTGAGATGGATTATATGGACTCAAAGTTGTGTGGTGAGTTATTTCTATATTTTGATTTTATATATGCAAAATATGATCATAAATTATATATTATTATAAACGTTACGTACAATCAGATGTAATTGGAAGAGTTGTAGATGTTGGAGATACTTTGTGTTTTAAATGGCATGAAAAAAAATTAAAGAGACTGAGTTTGGTGTTGCAAGACAAGAGGTTAGTATATGCAATTAAATTCATCGATATATACTTAATAATAATCAGTTAATCATTTAGATTTCATACTATTATGTATTCACTAATATCTTTATATTTTAACTATTTCAGTGGAAAGAAGATTGAATGTATTTTACATAATCATTATGTGGATATATTTATGCGAGCTGTTCAATGTTATGAATTATCTATATTGGTTATGATATTACAATTCGTGAGAGCTCGAAATTGTGGAGGTAATGTATTTAGATTACAACTATTAGTTTTAATTATATTTAGATTATTTTTACTAAATTCAAAATGTATAATTTTGTAAGTATAACTTAAATGTTTTTTATAGTTTTAATTACACGTGTAAATCTATTGTATGTAGGTAATATAATTATATCCGATGTTGCATATGGTACAAGATTGCTAATGGACGATAAAGTTGATGAAATTTGTTTATATGTGAAGCGGTATTATACATGGGACCTAAAATTATATGAAAGTGTCCAAAAAAAAAGATAATTCTTATATCATGAATGAATTATGCATTAAAGCTCTTAATTTATAAATACATGTAGATATCAAGCAACTACAGAAGTAACTTCATGTGATATAACCAAAACAGAAATTCTGAATCTACATATTTACGCGTCACCAATGACTTTTGTCAAACATTGTCGATACATAACAGTGTCAGAATATGAGAATTTAAGTGAGGTATTTCTTATTTTTCGGTTATTAATTTCAATTTTTTTAATACGTACGATATAAATATTGAGTAAGAAATTAACCATAAATTTACACTCATTCCTAATATTATCCCTACATTATATAAATCTCACTTCAAAATTTGTTAGTTATTGCCTATGTGGCATGCTTAAAAATGCAAGAAAGCCCAAAAATCATTACAATATTGCTCATTGGAAGGTTTACGGATTAGTTACTTTTATAAGAAGTTCAAATTTTCGAAAACATATTAGTTATGCTTTCATGAAGTTCAAATTTTCAAAAATTTGAATATGTAACCGTTCGTGTGTTGCTTGTGGCGGTTACTTCCTTGCATGTCTATGTCTATATAAGGCCACTTTCATTCAGTTTTAAGGCATTTCAAAACGTAAACACATAACAGATCAATTTTAGCATGGCTTCACTAAACCATGTTTCAATTAGAAATTTGCGTTCAAATAATAAGCCATGTACGATAACGGTTAGAATTTGCGGCTATGGAAGCAACCTCTATATGGAGATGTTAATAACATAGGTAGTATTGAGATGATCTTGATTAACGAACATGTAAGTATTCATTGTTTGTGAATTCTTCTTTTTTGATTAGATTACTTTTTAACATAACTTTCTTTCGAATTTATAACTAGCTTTTTAACATTCTAATGTATAAACATTTTCATTTTTGACAGTTTGATAAAGTGGTTGTTGTTGCAACAATCGGTTTTATTCCAACCGATCAGTTATGGTATTCAATGGAATGTGTGAACTGTTCTCAAGAAGTTAAGTTGACCGATCTCTACATGGATGCAATCGACATTATTGATGCTTTAAGGGACAACAAAATGTTGATTTGTTGTTCATGTAACAAGGAAGGAGTTCTCATCAATACTAGGTATATATTTATATTTCATATTAAAACTCTATAATCATTAAGTTGTGTGGTAAAATTGTATCTCTGTTTTTTTTTTTCTTGGATAGGTTTAATGTGCAAATTAGGATTGTAGATACCACTGGTGCTATTGGAGTTAAAATGAATTATCAACAAATTTCAAATCTTATACAAAGAACAGCCTATCAAATTTGTGATGAAAATTATGAGGTATATATGGTTTATTTTAGTGCTAAATAAGACTTTTTTTATGCATTTTAAGTCATTAATTTTTTTTAAAATAGTCATTAGTTGTAATAGGAGTACATTTACTTCGCTACATGCATGCTTGAACTGGTGTTAAAGAAATTATTTAAGGTTATAGCGCATCCACGTGGGTCTATATATCAAAGTGGGAGAAAATTCATAATACCTATCACATCCAGGTAACCAACATAATCCTTCTTATATGCGCCTACTATGGGCAATCCATTTTATAATTTCTCTCTGGCGTGCAATGTACGCGTTTTAAGCCCTCGTGTATCATTAGTAAATCCCAAGGTATATCTAGCATTCTTCTTCTTTAAATTAATCAACTCATAAGAATATTTTTATTATGTCCAACTCAGTTATATTTATTCATTAATACAATCTTAAAATGAAGTTAAAGAAAAATTATTTAGGGTTGTTCGTGCATCGCACGGGGTATAACCACTAGTATAATATATTTTGAGATGCACAAGACCACCTACCCCATACTTTCATTTCATACGTACACTCACATTTTCCAATCTACGTTTCTCTCTCTATACTTATATCTATACATTCTGTATAATTTTTATATATCATCTTCTTTGATTCACCATGTACCAACATCTCCGACGACATAACTAACGACCTCCAAACTTCCAAAGCATAAGCTTCAGGTCTTCAACTGTCCAACCACCATGGATCTACGATCCAACCGCCACTGTGACCACTGACCACTACCCATCAACCATAGTTGCTGCTGCCAACGTCAAATACAAGAGAATTAAACTCAGAGATGTTGACTTCTGATGAGAAAGTTGTATAGCTTTTGTTGATCGATTGCGTGTGAAAGTGTGATGTGTTACCCGCTAATCGACCCGCACAAGGAAATTAAGACTTGCTTAAGTTACCCAGTTAGACCCGTTCTATCATTTCAAGGGTGCCCATAATTACCCAAATCACTGAAAAAGTTGCCCAAACTTACCCAAATTTTCTTGTTTGGGTATGTTTTGCCAGGCCTAAGTATCTCATTTGGGACGATTTGCTTAGAAAACAAATGTAGCTATCAACTCTTCGCTTTACAATATAAAACATGTATTGCATAGTATGATGAGCAAGTATACAAGTTCTTACTCTGTTGGGTTGTATGCGGATGAAAGATGCATCACCCGACCCACGTTAGAATTTTATGGTGAACAAAGGTTTTTTGCTACGGTAAAACACAATGGTATCATGCTGTAGTGCCAACGTATCTTTTGGGATAGGGTATATATCAAATTGAGATCCCAAAAAAGTCGAGCGAAATGTAAACAGGATCATTGCTAATGGGTTACTTGTTAATGTGACACATGATGTTGGAAATTATAATTAGTTTTAAGACTTGAGGGATAGAAAGATTAAATAGAAAAAGAAAACCATGTGTCTATTCAAGAAAGGAGGCAAACAGTTATTGGCCACCGACGTGACGATTCATGAAGACTGAAGAGACACATCCGTTCATGAAGCAATGTGATGGTTAGAGAATAACCGCCAAGAATAACTAGTATAAATAGGATAGATTCGTTTCAGTTTCTTGTAATCAAACTTGTACAGCGATTGTATATTTGATTCAATGTTAATTGAGTGATTCAATTACACAAACCTTGTTGTTCAATTTCGTTTCAATCCTGGGCATCACATGAGCAGATTGAATAAGCAATAAAAAGGAAAGCCAGCCACAACCACCACTGCTGGCGGCTTAAAATGAGAGATCAGAATATTATCATAAGTTCCATACGGTCCAAATGCATTGCATTTACTTAAATAAACAACATCAAAGTACATAGTGATGATGATATTGCATCCATCTGACAGAATCCACCACAATACCATAGCATGCCTAACTGGGTGGGGAATTAATAGTTACCAGAAGAAGCGGCGGACGGACCTGCTTCTTCGGCCTTTGAGGGGATTTCATTTGAGATTCCACGGGGGCGCTTGAGAAGGGATCCTGCGCCCACCTCAGCTTTGGTACCTATAAAAACGATTCAAAATGGTCAAACGGAGAGGTGTCACACAAGCGACAACGGTTTGACTATATAAAGTTAGGGGTGAATTGATTTGTTTGTATGTGAAAGAATTTGATGACATGTAGCATTCGCAAATGAGCTACCCTTGTGTGTTATTAATGATAGGTGGTGCTTATGCAACAGAGAAGGCATTGGGAAGTGAGACTATATGTATATATATATATTATAACCAAGTACCATTCATTTGACAAGTGCAAGTGATAAAAAAAGATTTGCAATTTGATCTTAAGAAACCAGTTTGGTGGTTACCAGAAGCAGAAGCTGATGTAGTGATGCAGCAGCAGCAGCAGCAGGGTTGGGATTGTCCAGACCTTATTAACTAAAGATGAGTAACGTTAATATCTTCCTGCACATACCAATCCTAGGAATTAAATATTGGGTACTGCTCTTGGTGACACATGAAATTCATTACTATTTTCTGGTACAAGATTAAGACTGCACTTGGAAGAGATAGGGGATCGGACTTGTGATAGGTACATAATAATAGTTTGGCAGGTGTGTTCTTGTGTGGTGAAGTTTTCATTTATGCCATGAATTACTTTTAAAACAGTAACGCCGTTCCAAAAAAAAAACAAACAGTAACTCCCTTTACCTAAGAAAAGTAATACATTACGAGTATATATGTAACTACTAAATTCTACTTTTCTACTAATTCTAAAGTTGTGCAACAAACATCCAAATTCCAGAGTATGTCCAAAGTATATATAAATAACCACCTCTTAAATCATCAGTTAATTAACGAATTAACATTTTTTTTCAACCCTGGTAAGCTTGAACACACAATTTACTTCCCTTGTTGATGCATTGAAGCGGGACTTTGTGCAGATTCAGTCACAAGTTTTGTGTATTTACGATGTTTCCTCTCACGTGCATACAACACCCACAACACCAACGAAAGCATCACAGCAGCCGACACCATGGCTAAACCGATATAAACCCATCCACTGAACAAGTTTAAATCTGGACAATGGTCCTTGTGAATCCCAGTAAAAGTCACTCTAACAAAGCTGCAGTCAAGTAACCCTGCTAGAAACGGGCCATATTCAGTTAATCCATCACTCACATTGACTGCAGACGACATTTGTTCATACATCTTTGGAGTTAACCGTCCCACAGTTGTACATGTACCATTTGCATTGACCTGGCATATAAAATTCCTCCACACCTGCAATTAAATGTGTCAAATATGAAGTTTCTTGAAAGCTGCACGGAGTTATAGAGAGAAAGGTAATTTGTTGATTTTACCATGGTGGCATTGTTGAAGTCCAGTTCACCAGATTGACATCTTCGATCTGTTTTGTCAGCATTTAGAGGGCTACAAAGGGTGGGAACCAACGGTCCAGATTGATTGTAATTAAGTATACTTGGAAATGGAAGAAATGGTGGTGGATTGAAGTTTGAAATGTTGGTGATGAGGAAATTCACCATTCCTACTAGTTGAAAGGTCACATCTTTGCTTTGAGATAACGTTTCTTGAGCAGTTGCGTTATCAACACATGGGAGAATATCATCCAAAGCTGTATGAGCCATCGGGTTTTCAACCCACTCGTCCATTGCAACACATGTGTCTCCCATGATGCTTCAACCATGCATAACATTTTGTAGTTAGATTCTATTCTGAACAATTGATAGAAACAAAGCTGGCAATATATGCGTGTTTCTCTGATAGGTAACATGTCAGGCTGGTCCGGAACACTTTTAGACAACAATTTTATCTTTTGTTAATGTATTTAGGAAGAAAAAAATGATTTGGGAGAACTCTGTCCACTAAATATAATTTCAGTACCTTTAATCCTTTTCCTGCAAGGCTTATAAAGTTAATTCTATCCGTATAGCCCAAAGGTATAAAGCATAACCATATTTGGACCCATTCATCGGTGAATGGGTCAAATTTGCCTTCACATAGAGCTTTTAAGAGATTAAGTAACATACTTGTGGAGTGCAAGAAATATGCCGCATAATATCAATGTAGCTGCTACAAGAACCCAACCAAGAATCACCAAGCTGCAATTGATATATGGATTAAAAAAACCACATTATAGATCAATTTTTGACTAGATAAATGGTGTTAAGATATAGTAAATCATTATGAAGTATGACCACTTACATATAAACAAGAAACTGTAATCCGAGTATGGAGAACACTGCAAGAAATGAAGAATGTAAGTCTATGGAACTATAAATGAGTTAAACTTCATAGTCATATAAAACAGATTGGATCTTTGAGCTTACAAAAACCAAGAAGAGCTACAAGAAGCATAACGGCAGCAATAATTATAAGAGCAAGTCTTCTGCAAGAAAACCAATTTAGTATTAGTACAGAATTGCAAAAGACAAACAGAATTGCAAGGCAACATGGGTGGGCTGGTAACAGGTCAATACATTTGGTTGAAGGGGTTCATTTGTGCAGTAAGGGTCAAACAGGCCTGTTCGGGTTGGGTTGTACCACATATAGTATTGATAACTTAAAAGATTATAAAGTAATAGTTAGTGTTTTACCTATGATTGATAGAGCAAATATTGTTAAAATAATAGAGCAAGTATCTGACTAGAATGACTTAGGAGGTTGTACGCATTTAAAATAGACTTTGGAGGACATTTAAAATATCTGATTTGAATCGTTTAATATGAAAGTCGCAACCCAAATTAGCTAATCTTTACAGATAACAATCACTTACACATCATTCAGAGCACGTGTGATATCTTTCTCATTCTTTCTGGTCTCAAATTGGAGACTTGTTGCAGCAGCACTGATCATTTTATCAACTCTATCAATGTGGTTTTGGATATTTGGAGGTAAAGAAACTTGATCAACTTGAATACCCTTCGCTACAGCAAGTATGGAAGACACATTGTTGAGTTTGTTGACCGTATCATTGGATTGACTCACAACATAGTCCAATGTCTTTGTTGTGCTCTCGTGGAACTTCCCTTGACCCGTGTACAGGACCACACATCCAACACTGAAACACAAAATGCACCAACAATCAGAGCAAACAACACACAAAGAAATGCACATTAAATTTCAAAAGAGTATCTTACATGGCAGAAATGGTGAAAAGAGTGAGAAAAATAAGAGAAAGTGCATAAGCAATTTTAGAATAGCCATAAGCATTTCTCCTACAGCAGCAGTAGCAGCAACAGATTAGGAGCAAGCATAAACCAAATCCCACGAACCAGATTGCAGCAATCGCAAACAAGGGGACTGCGGTATATGCTACAGACTGCATAACAACCCGGTTATCAAAATCATGTCATTAGAACATTTTAATTAGAAACAATGCTGCACACTTGCACCAACTTCCAACGAATAATAAGGCTAGCATAATTTGTAACCACCCAAAATTATTACTTCCCGCTTTCATGGCATTATAATAAAGGGATGTCTGCATGCATTAGCGGTTCTAAACTAATTAGGGATATGATCAGAGTTGTGACTGATCGAAATGATTATCTGTTAATGTTTGGGAAAAATATTTTTGTACTTAGGGGTACTTGTTCTTGTTGATGGGCAAAAATATTTTCGTACGTATCATCTTGTGTTTGCAATAATTTGTTTGTGTAACATGTATCTAAAGATGATCAAAGTCTCCAAATTATTAAGAAACTTGTTTCATTCTGTATCATTTTCACCTCAAAAATATATTAAAGACTAGTTTGAGAGACTTACATAAAAGTAATGACTATCACTAATATTCCACCCGCCAGTGTAATATTTGAAGTCATTGCTCGGGTCTTTCCTTTTTGTTCTCTTATCAGCCAATATCAGGGACGAGTTCTCATCATCGTTGGTCGTTTGAAGCATAGCCCGTCCAGTTCTCTGATATGCAACATCCGACGGGCCATTAATACTGGATTGTTGTATGAAGGAATTATGAATATTTTGAGAAGTTCCATGAGATAACAATGAAAAGAAAATTGGTAGCAGCAGAAGTAACAATGGTTTTGGAGAAATCATGATGATATGGTTGTGGTGATATTTTTTATGGGGCTTGTATGTATGCATTGAAACAAATTAAGATTACTTGAGGTAAGGTGGGGTATCTTATGAGCTGGATTAATGGCTTAGAAATAGTCATTGCATTACATGTTCGAATGTGGGGTTTTTTAATTTTTTATGGCCGACTGTTGAGAGAGGGGGATATTCATATTTAAGAATACCAAATTCGGCTTCGAGGATAACATTTAAGTAGAGTTGAACAAAACAAATGGCATTTGCATCATGGTCACACCTGCACACAACAATACATTTTTTTTAGCCATCAAAGTTTTTGTAACCCATTTACACTCGCCTGGCAAACTGACATCTGAGTGCGTGGTAGCTTGTAGATAAATCTTGACATATTAATTGATTAATCCTCCTAATTCATTAGTTTAAAAATCCTTCTAATTTATTGAATGGTGACATGTGAAAATTCAATGTGGAGATTAAAAGAGAGATTAAGTGGAATACACTTGTCACATTCATAAGGGGTTAGAAGGATCTTAAGGCTAAAAATTTGGAAGGATCAATCATTTTCCGACATATTATATTAGTATTAGTACAAGTATTATATTACATGCTTTTAAACCGGAGCTTGATATTATGATATTATATATATGAAGTAAAATATTTAATGTATGTTATTTTTCAAAATTAATAAATAAAACTTGCAATCTAACCAAACTAATTAGGACACGATGCAGGCCCTTTTGAAGAGAAACTGCACGTTTGGTAATATGGAGCTGGATTGCGTCTTCTGCAATGAAGGTACTGAAACTGTAAATCATATATTTTGTGAATGTATTGTGGCGGCTAGAATTTGGCATTCAATTCAGGTTTGGTGCAAATACTGCACCTTTCTTTGTCTTCGAATTAAAAGATCTTCTGGACATAAGCGAGCATTCAGGGAAAAGTAGGGAGGAGAAAGAAGCGCTCAAGGGTATTATCATTATTGGGTGTTGGAGCATTTGGAAAGCAAGAAATGAAATCAAATTAGATAACGGATCTCTCAACACTAATTACATTATTCAAAGCATTAAGTCGATAGGGTACCTTTGGTTTAAGAATAGATCGAAGAACAAGGTTATTTAATTTCTTGGGAGAATTGGTGTAAATTTAAGGGCTTTTAGTTTTTGATGTAAATATTGTACATATTTACACCGCCGGTTATTTGCCGAAGTGAGTGTGAATGAAACGTTACTTTTCAAAAAAAAAAAAAAAAAATTAGGACACGATGAACATGGTAAGCCATTTCTGATTTCTGAATTCAAGACTTACACAGTTACACGTGATGCTGCCTATACGTCATTTTTAAGAATGTTTAAATTTTTTCGCACGTGTGTTCTTTTAAAAAGTTATCATTCACAATTTGCGCTAATTTACTCTTAAACAATGATGGGTTTACGAAATGTTTCTTCCAAGCTAGTTATTGTACAAATTTTATTTATTATTAGGCCATTAAAACTTGCAAATGTATCTGATTTTCACCAACATCATATCCAACCAGATTCTTAAGATGTAGGTGTCAAATCTGATTATATATATATGTGATCGCCAATTCCTCCTACTTTTGTCGCAAGTCCCTTGAAACATGTAGGTCCGATACAATGGTGTTTCGTCATCGAAAAATGTTTGTAAGACAATGTGGTTATGCCCGATGTGCGTTGCTGAGACGTTTTTCAATGATGTGCACATTTTTATCAAAGTCACACATCTCACAAGATCTGCAATATATAAGGATTGGAAATTTAGGACCTATTTTGCAAGAACTCGGTTATCAAATGGTGGAAGTTACACGTATTGTAAATTTTAATGGCTAAAAAAAGAAAAACGGATCATCACTTAAAATTAAAAAACAAGTTAATTAGGTCAAAAACAAAAAAATTTGGCTCAACAAATATAAATTAAACGAAAATGAACTAACAATCATATAAATAAGCTAACAGAAAACCATCTGATTTAAATTAAGAATAATATTATACGAGACAAAGTACCCGTGTGATGCAACGGTTTAGTAGCGGCGGAGGTGGCGGCGATGGTGGTGGCAAGTGGCGGCGGTGGAGGGGATAGAGTATAGTGTAGGTTATATTGATATAGTGTGTTGAATGTTGAAGTAAAGTTAAAAGTTGAAAAATAAATTTGTTTTATATTTATAGTATAGACATAGATATATAAATATAGATATAGATATAGATAGGTCTAAAATTTATACGACTAAACATGTATAATTACTCATCTTTTGTGACATGAAATTAGGAGTACTTTTATTTTACCTTTTTTTTTTATCTCATCTCACCTCAATCTAGACATGTGTCTTAAATAGTTAAATTTATTTTGTAGAAAAGTTTTTAAATTCAATGTAGTAAACGTAGTTTCAAAGTCACCTTATAATATAGAGTTTTGTTAGTGACAGCCTTTAGGGTTGTCAGTAAAAACTAATTGGGTGCATTAAAATTTGTACTTTGCTGTTAGGAAAATCAAGGGCGGTTTTTAATATATAATGTACAAGTTTTTAAGCATGTAATAAGTTGTTAATGACAGCCCTAAGGGTTGTCATTATCATTTTCCTATAATATATACCAGAAAAAAAAAAAAAAAAAAAACGTTTCTTAAAATAGTCCTAGATTTCCGTTCAAGTGTTAGAATCAGAATTAAAAGGTAGAAATAAAAAATCCAAAATAAAAAATAGTAGGTCACAACTCAAGATTTTAAGCTTAGAAAAATATCAACTTTTTGTCCAAAAAGCACAAACCTTCACTTTCCATCCCATAGAAAATTCTTTTAAAAACTGTATTATAGTATTACCGAGATCAACAATCTCATCACGTCTTTACTCTTTATGACATCCATAATAAAACCACTCACTGTGGACTTCATTTTGTAACTACCCTGTAATTTTTATCTCAGTTATTAATTTAAATCAAACCGGGGAGAGTACTATCTAAAATCCGGTATGCCGGCGGCCCTAAAAGCAGGAAGCCGGCCACCATGGGTTGGTCTTGCAGCTGCCGTTTGGGTCCAGATCGCTTCTGGAAACGCCTATTCTTTCCCACTTTACTCACACGCATTGAAATCCGTACTGGGTCTGTCTCAACAACAGCTAACAATTCTTGGTGTGGCAAATGATTTTGGGGAAAATGTTGGAATCCTTCCAGGCATTGCTTCTAATAAATACCCACCATGGGTTGTTCTTTCTATCGGTGTTCTTGCTTCTTTCTTTGGTTATGGTGTCATTTGGCTTGCTGTTAGTGAAACTGTACATAATATGCCTTACTGGGTTGTAAGTATTTTTTTTATCCTTTTTTTATGATAAAGATTCAATTTTTTTAATACCCATTTGGATTGCTTGATTTGGGTGTGATTCTTTGGTTTAAAGATGTGATCTTTAAGCAATTTTCATTACATTTTTAGTTATCTTGATAACCATCTATAGGTGTAATTGATTCAACTTTTCAGAATTAGGACCAAAAGGGCTTAACGCCTAGCGGTATTGGGGTGGCCCATCGACTTTGAGATTGTGGGTTCATGTCTTATTTTGAGACAATTCTTGTATATTAGGTGGTTATGTCTCTCTAAAAAAAAGGGGGTATTCGGATTCAGGTAGTTGCCTTACTATAGTTTTTTTTGGTTTAAGATAGGTATCTAACCCGCTTTGCGAGCTGACTTGTGTTGCTATAGTTTAGTGTATCTATGCCTACTTTAGTATCATTTTTGAGTTTTTTTTAGATCTTGTTTGATTTGTGTTTGGAGTATTTATGCATCTTGCTATTGTCAAATTATTCCAAATTACCACTTATATGCTTAGTTTATTGAAATACGGGGAATCAGGTGCTTCCCTTGATGAATGATGACTGAATACTATAGAGTATGTTGATTGATTTGTCTCTAGAGAAATGATTGGTTATCCGTTTTGATGCTGTTTCGGATTACAATAATATTATCATAATAACTATTTATAGGTTTAACTGATACCATAAATCGGCTAGTTGCTTTGCAGTCTATTATTGTATTTACGACTTCAAAGATTTTAAATGTCTTGCTTGCTTCTTTTTTTTTTCATATTGTTATCAGTTGTGGATTGCGCTTGTTGTTGCCACTAACAGTAGTGCATGGTTGGGGACCGCGGTGCTTGTGACCAACATGAGAAATTTCCCTCTCAGCCGCGGCACGGTTGCTGGAATTCTCAAAGGTTATGTTGGCCTCAGTGCTGCAGTTTTCACAGAGGTGTATACTATGGTGCTTAAAGGATCAGCTTCTTCACTTTTGCTCTTCTTTACGGTTGGGATTCCCGTTATATGTTTGGCTTTGATGTATTATGTTCGGCCATGTACTCCAGCTTCTGAAGCAGACCCATCAGAAAACGCTCATTTTCTTTTCACTCAGTTGGCAAGTCTAGTTCTTGCAGTCTTTCTTCTGACAACAACGATACTGAAAGATACATTGACTCTAAGCAATGCCTTGTCCTACACTTTCGTTGGGATAATGGTGATTCTATTAATGGCACCTCTTGCAATTCCAGTTAAGATGACTTTATTTCCTTCTATCAAGAAGCTTAACAGGCCGGCGGGTTCTTCAGACAATCTAACCGTAACAGATCCGTTGCTGATAGAGTCTGTTTCAGTAACGAATCTTACTAGTCTTACTGAAGGTGAAGATATTTCAGAGGTGGATGCGCTTCTTGCCGTTGGAGAAGGCGCAGTTAAAATCAAGAAGAAAAGAAGACCTAGAAGAGGTGAGGATTTTACATTTCGTGAAGCGATTGTGAAGGCTGATTTCTGGCTTTTGTGGTTCGTTTATTTTCTTGGTGTTGGCTCGGGTGTCACTGTTCTTAACAATCTAGCCCAAATTGGTGTTTCACTTGGGTTTAATGATACGACTACACTGTTAAGTCTATTCAGTTTCTGCAATTTTCTGGGTCGTCTTGGAGGAGGTGTTGTTTCAGAATACTTTGTAAGGTATAAATCTTCTCGCCAATACAATTAACTCTAAGTAGAAGTGCAATGGGCGTGTTGGGTAACGGGTGGCCAAAGCATGTATGTTAGTTTTTAGTATAGGTCAAAATGATCCTAGTTGGTTTGACCCGGGCAACACTCACAATTTGCAAATGTTTTATAAATAACTTATCTTAATTATACATCCATGGTTAGAACTTAGAAGTACAACAGTGGTAAAGTAATAATCGACGTATTTGAATAAACTTTAGGATTTTTTTGTCTGTTTTGCCTTACCCGTTCTATTATTATCTAGAGCTTTTAATTAGAACAAAATGAATTCCAAGCTACCCATTAATAGTAATTGAATTGAAAATGCCAGCTGCTAGCGGCTTGATTACAGTCGTATTATCTATTACTTCATACTATATATTTACACATCAATGATAAAGACACGCATATGTCGTATATGAAAATGTATGGGGATCATAACAGTTGGTTTGAAATGATGTTTATTTTTCAGGTTAAAGACTATTCCACGCACATTTTTGACGACTGTAACTCAAGTAATCATGGTGATGACGTATCTTATGTATGCATCAGCTCTAAATGGGACACTTTATGTTGCAACAGCATTGCTTGGAATTTGCTATGGTGTTCAGTTTGGTGTCATGATCCCAACATGCTCTGAGCTTTTTGGATTGAAAAACTTTGGTTTAATTTTCAACTTCATGGGGCTCGGAAACCCGATTGGTGCTTTTTTATTCTCCGGGTTACTTGCTGGTTATGTCTACGATACAGAGGAGGCTAAGCAAGGTGGGTCCACCTGCATAGGCCCAAACTGTTTCCGGCTCACTTTCTTCGTACTTGCTGGTGTGTGTTGTATAAGTGCATTCTTGAGCATAATTTTAACCATCAGGATTAGGCCCGTTTACCAAATGCTTTATGCTGGTGGTTCATTCCGTTTACCACAAAGCTCGGGCCACTGAAGTTGAGGGTCCATGCGACTTGGTCAAGTGTATTATTTATATCTGCGCATGATCATTTTGAAAGTTGCAGGGAAACCTAACTCTAGTTTAATAAGTAATATGTAATGATGATGTAGAATCAAACAACTCCCTTATTTTGGTACTGCTGACACATAGCATGAGCCTTATTTTAAATTTGCTATGATGTCTAGTTTGTAGATTTATTGAACTTTTATATTGTACCATGTGCCTCATGGATTGTAATTTGATATGCAATTATGCATACAGGTGTTACAAAATGGAATATCTTATTGTTGGTTGACAAAAATTCCAATTAGCAATTTGTTGGGTAACAACCAAAACTTCCATTGTTGAAAGGAAAGGACCCATTAATCCATGACCAATAAGTATGCCCTCCACTTCCCTTGGCCTGGTAGAATTATTGCCATACAATCAAAAGCATGGGTTGACTTGACCGATATACAGTTTATATGCAAATGCCACCATCTAGTTGAAATGTAGCCAAGGTGGGGCCACCCCTTCTCTTTTAAAGGTAAATATATGGGGTGCTTTTTCTTTTCAGAGCCGACAGATGAACTTTAGAGACCCATACATGATAAAAAAAATGGACCTCATGTAACGAAAAACTTTTATATGTAATATACTCCGTAAAATCCATAACATGAATTGTTTTTTAATACTGCTAACTAAGAAGAACTAAAGTTGTATTGTGTGTTTGTAGTCTACTTAATTTTGGGCTTTCTTTTAACAGTCTTTTACATTTGAATATTACATTATTCAATCCTACATTTTTATATCTATAAATCACTTACTAAAAGTTATCGATTTTATTATATATTGGGGGTGTTGCGTGGTTGTCCTAACTGCATTTGCACATATCCTCAACTGCTCTTCAGGTTCTATCGATCAGGGGAAGGTCTCTATTTGCCTCATACATTCATAGCTTAATTGAGATTATATTTCTGTAAGCCGTGGACCATTTCCTAACAATTTCCCCAACCAACCCAGATGTTTCTGTATTATCTTTCCCTTCATTCACCATTAAATTAACTTTCAAATATTTAATCATATACTAACAAAGTAACGAGTCAAATCTTGATCAAGATACAGTCTTTCATACATAACTTTTTTCCTTTGAATCTAAATCTTAGATCTTGGTCATGATAAAATTTCTGTTATTTAACATATATATTAAGTTACAATTAAGAAGACCCTCAAAAGGGCAAGTCGGCAAGACATGCTACACTTTTCTGCTAATTAAGTAAATACAAACATTTTTACCATTGCAAGAACACTAGTGCTACAACTTTTTGGTGGAAGAACATTGAAAAATAGCATCTCTCTCACCATTAGTTCTACTAACAACTTATTTAAAACAAGAAAATAAATATATAGGATATGTTTGATGAAGAAGATGATAGATATATATTGCTTTTAAGATCAATTAATTAAGTAGGTTTCAAATTCTGAAACATGGCATCCCATTTAATCTCTTGAACACTACCCTTTTTCAAATAATTACCTGCACCACGACCATCTTTTTCTTCATCATGACTCTCATGACCATCACCATCTACACTGACTTTTTTGCCTTGATCACATTGGAGATCATAAACCACCGGGCTCGAAAAGCTGTTTATTCTAAGACTACTGGAATTATGAGAGGCATTAGTGAGCAAAAGAGTTGGAGTAGCTTGTCTGAAGCTCACCAATCTTTGGCTCCTTCTCAACATGGTCCCTTTCCATCTTGAACCATAAGTAGTACTCTTATGAACCAAGACCAGAGCTGACGACTCATCTCGGTGCACCAATGTTTGAATGTACTTAGCCAAAGTCCTCTTGGTTTTCTTGATGGCAATCATGATCCTTGATATAGGGTGTGAACCATTTGATCCTTTTTGTTTCCTAGCTAGTTTGAGTATCTCTAACCTATGTTTTGCTATAGAGATCCCCATGCTTTGAAGGAATTCATGGTTAAAGTAAGCTATATCCTCTTCTTCTAGCTCGTTTCGAGAGAACGACATCCCATATTCGTATATAAGGGAAGGTTCTAGCCCAGTTTTTGATAGCCAAGAAAACCAGTCAATGGATTGATACATTTTTTGTTGTTGTTACTATGTGATTGTGGTGGTTTGAGTAGAATATGAAGCTATTTATACAAAGAATGAAGTATAAAGGAAATGAGAGCAGAGGAATATGACATTTCATAGTCTTCTTATTAATGGTCTCTAAAAGGGGACTAAATTGCCAAGGAGGGAAAAGTTATGTGTAAAGGGTGTGTGATGTAAAATATAAAAGAGGGCAAGTTTAAATGAGCGAGAAGTGTAGGGTAAGAATTGTCAATAGGAAAATTGAATAGGAATAATAATGATTGAATCAATCACACAGAATGCAGGGCCACGGGCTCACGGGGCTTTACCCACCACACTACTATTCTACGTTTTGTTTCATTTCATTCTATTTCGGAGTAAATTTTGGGATTAGCATTGAACCCCGACTAATGAGTCATAAAGTGAAAGCTAATCGTTAAATAAAAACTTAGAGAATGATTGATCCTCTTCATTTATAAGCTTAAAAATTTCTTTAATTTATAGGATGGTGGCATGTGAAAATTTAAAGAGTAAGATTAGGAAAGAGATTAAGTGGAATCCACTTATCACATTCATATTGTTTTGGGAGAATTTTTAATATGATGTTTAGAAGGATTAATTATTTTCTTTAAAACTTGTTAAAAAAAGATAAAGTATAGTGAACGCGATGAGTTTTAATGTATGAGCTTACAAAAGATGATATCAATTTAATAAAGAACATGTGAAATGCAAAAAGTGAAATATAAGAAACAAAGAGTAAAAGTTAATAAATATAATTATAGAGTTTGTTATGTTGTTTAAATGTATATGTAAAAAACCATTTTAAATACATATATATAAATATATATAAACTTTAGAGAATAGATAAAAACAAATCTTATATAAAATAATGCAGATTATAAATACTTAAGTTTTAAAGAGACATATATTGTCGAGATTCTTTATTTTAGGAGTAATAATAATTAGAAGATCATGAAACCATATTTTAGATTATTTTTTTAAAAAAATGTTTGTTTTTTATATACTTTTGTCGTATATAATTTTGTACATAAAATAAGATAAATATAGTTAAAAATATATGGGGATGTCACAAAGGATAAATTACATGGCAACATTATAACATAGCTTTGGGTTGAAGAGGACTTTAAAAGGCTAGGATTCCTACTCTTTTAATATATATATATATATAATATAATGTATTTGAATTTTTTGATATAAAAAGTATAGATCTATAATCTTTAATATATAAACGATAAAAATATTTTATTGAATTAATATATACTCCCTCCATCTCATTTTAATTGTCCAGTTTTTAGTAGTCAAGTTTTTTTCTTCAAACTTTGACCATAAATATTTTTATTTGGGTTAGATAATATTTAATATAACATATATGAATTGATTGAGATTTACATGTACTTTTCATTGATATAACTTTCATCAACTAATATATAACACAAACAAAAATATTTACGCTCAAAGTCAGGAAAAAAAAAACTTGACTAGTCAAAATTAAACAATTAAAATGGGATGAAAGGAATATTAAATTAATTATTAATTATTTATTAAAAATGCCGAATCTAGCTATGAGATTCTTAGCTTATCCCAAAACATAAAGCCAGCAAAACCCATATATAAATTATAAATGTTGTGGTATTCGTGGCACACAATTTCTTATTGGCATCCATTTGTGTACGTGAGGCATTGCTGCATTTAATAAGGGAACTCTCGCTTGTGTCATTTATTTATCATTTATCATACAAAAAGTAACCACTTACTAATAGCTCAGTGATCACTAGTCATTATTTTTAAGAGAAATTTTGGGTTTGAGTCTTTATAAATGCAAACTTGAGATAATCAAGGGATTATTAGGTAGTTGAAATTCACCTGGATACTAGTCTGCTAGGAAGTTAGTAGGTACTAAATGATACATGGGATCAAAGGGTTTCCATCAAATTACCCCTAAAAACGTAGCACACAGGAATTGATTATTAGATTATAATAACACAATCGTCATCTGTTTCAATGACAGAAAACTGCAATCGTTAATCGATCAAAAAGGGAGTACAGTTTTTAAGATAATTTGGAAAAATGTTAAATGTAACATTTATGACTACTCTTAACGTGTAAAAAAAAATTATACCAATCATATTATAAAATCATCCTGAATTTTATGATAAGTGTGCACTTATTTAATGTACGTTTAGCAGATCTCATATTGTTTTAAGCAGTATTTAGTAACTTTTTGAGACATAAGTTAAACTTGTTAAAAAGCGACAGTGACGAAAATATATCACTCGGTAGTTTTATATAATATCCCGTTAATAAATGTAATATGTTTATTTTTATAAAAACTAAACCCAGAAAATAGAAACTTAGAGTCGCTGACACATGCAAGAAGAAAAGTTTGATGAGGTCAATGTAATATTGGTATGGTACGTATAATTTGTCAAGTGAAAAGTGAATTTAAGGTTGACCGACATCTAAGTTTAGGTGTGAAACTCCTCACAAACTAATATTATAGCATTTCTTGTTTAATGAATAAATGTTTGGGCCCCCATTAATTTTTGGTTTATAAAATTAGTATGTGAGTGTTTCACACTTAATCTTATATGTCCGACAGCCTTATATTACCATCCCCGTTTTTCAAACATACCATACGTTATAAAATAACCGGTTTCTTTAAAATTTAAGATGAATATATAAAAAGTAATACCCCTAAGCCCAAACATATGGTTCAAAAAATGTATTATACGAGTAGTATCTCTACATTATATAAATCTCACTTCAAAAGTTGTTAGTTATTGCCTATGTGGCATGCTTAAAAATGCAAGAAAGCCTAAAAATCATTACAATATTGCTCCTTGGAAGGTCTACGGATTAGTTACTTTTATAAGAAGTTCAAATTTTCGAAAACGGATTAGTTATGCTTTCAAGAAGTTCAAATTTTTAAAAATTTGAATATGTAACCGTTCGTGTGTTGCTTGTGGCGGTTACTTCCTTGCATGTCTATGTCTATATAAGGCCACTTCCATTCAGTTTTAAGGCATTTCAAAACGTAAACACATAACAGATCAATTTTAGCATGGCTTCACTAAACCATGTTTCAATTAGAAATTTGCGTTCAAATAATAAGCCATGTACGATAACGGTTAGAATTTGCGGCTATGGAAGCAACCTCTATATGGAGATGTTAATAACATAGGTAGTATTGAGATGATCTTGATTGACGAACATGTAAGTATTCATTGTTTGTGAATTCTTCTTTTTTGATTAGATTACTTTTTAACATAACTTTCTTTCGAATTTATAACTAGCTTTTTAACATTCTAATGTATAAACATTTTCATTTTTGACAGTTTGATAAAGTGGTTGTTGTTGCAACAATCGGTTTTATTCCAACCGATCAGTTATGGTATTCAATGGAATGTGTGAACTGTTCTCAAGAAGTTAAGTTGACCGATCTCTACATGGATGCAATCGACATTATTGATGCTTTAAGGGACAACAAAATGTTGATTTGTTGTTCATGTAACAAGGAAGGAGTTCTCATCAATCCTAGGTATATATTTATATTTCATATTAAAACTCTATAATCATTAAGTTGTGTGGTAAAATTGTATCTCTGTTTTTTTTTTCTTGGATAGGTTTAATGTGCAAATTAGGATTGTAGATACCACTGGTGCTATTGGAGTTAAAATGAATTATCAACAAATTTCAAATCTTATACAAAGAACAGCCTATCAAATTTGTGATGAAAATTATGAGGTATATTTGGTTTATTTTAGTGCTAAATAAGATTTTTCTATGCATTTTAAGTCATTAATTTTTTTTTAAAATGGTCATTAGTTGTAATAGGAGTACATTTACTTCACTACATGCATGCTTGAACTGGTGTTAAAGAAATTATTTAAGGTTATAGCGCATCCACGTGGGTCTATATATCAAAATGGGGGAAAATTCATAATACCTATCACATCCAAGTAATCAACATAATCCTTTTTATATGCGCCTAACATGGGCAATTAATTTTATAATTTCTCTCTGGCGTGCAATGTACGCGTTTTAAGTTCTCGTGTATCATTAATAAATCCCAAGGTATATCTAGCATTCTTTTTCTTTAAATTAATCAACTCATAAGAATATTTTTATTATGTCTAACTCAGTTATATTTATTCATTGATACAATCTTAAAATAAAGTTTAAGAAAAATTATTTAGGGTTGTCCGGGCATCGCACGGGGTCTAAGCACTAGTTATTATACATTTATACCTCAAATCTTTTAGTCCCAAGTCAATATAACTACGGAGTATTATACTGTACGAATTGAAACATAATTATTTTAGACGTTGTCAAAGTATAAAAATAAACATGCAGGACAATATGAATTTTGATCCTAATTTTATGGAGCACAACATTACCGTTATTTAAATGACCTGTAATCTCAGTTACACGCAGATCTCGAGTTATTAGAAGTAGTCGTATCGGATGCATCATGCATTGCATATGGTCAGCATTCTTTTATCTATTCTTTTTTCCCTTTCCCTTCTAAATAGATAGAGTTAAATAAATAAAAATATTAATCTAGCTTAGAGTAAGATTGAATTTAATATATTATATATTATACGATGTACCTCGAGATCCAGGTTCCAACACCATTTCTGCTTGTTTGTTTATAACCATATTCGAATAAGGTAAAGTGAGTGGGGGCAATAAAATCATTTAATTTGTCACTTGACTCGTATCTAGATATCACAGCATTAAAGCGGTTGCATACTTGCATCTGCTAAATCTACCTATATATAGACTATAGAGATTAGAAGTTTTTGTATTTTACAATCAATGATTGATTGTATGGTAGTCATAATTAACTTTTCATATACTATAGTGTATTGGTTGTAGATGTTTAAACGTTGCTGTAGGAATATTATTTCTCTTATATTTATAATTTATGAGCTAAATTTACCTAGTTCATAAAATGTAAAGTCTTACGTTAAAAAGACATGTGACATGCAGGTTACATTTCAAAAGCTCTATCTATTTAAATGCCACAAAGGAAATATGATCCTTTTTTATATATATGTATCATGTATGTTTATATATATATTTTTAATTTTATATTAGATGTATAGATAGATGTTTAATCTATAACTTTAAATATACCAACACGAGGGGGGAGCATGCTACATGAGTGAATTAGACTATTAGAGTGTGATAAAAGTTATAAAAAGAAAAGTACCAAAATGTGTGTAGTTGAAATGTTGCCTTTTGCTTTTCTATGCATTGCCTTCATTTCAAAGAAATAAAACTGCTTTTCATTCAATGGTTTTTTTTTTGTCAACTGATAAATTTAATCTAAAGGACTATATTTTGACTTGATTCACATGCAAGACACTTTTTTGCTTCTTATTCGTCAACACTTTTTCCTAGTGTGGCAATGAATGACAATTGTGAGCACTTGTTATACAAGCAAATATATATATTAAAAAAATAAAAGAGAACTAAAAAAATATCGAGAACCACAAGAACTTTTATATCATGAATATATGGAGGGAATATATGGAGGGATAGTCTTGTAATTTTGTAAAAAAAATTTAAATATTAAAATTTGAAACGAGAAGTTCTCCTATTCATGAGTTCACGGTTACAAGCTTTAAATGGTTAAAATATTTTATTAAAAATACTCATAATGGTCATGTTGACTCTAGTCTGCATCATATATGACGAAAAGAGAAATTGCATAAAATAACAACATAGTTTTACTTTGCATTCATATAAATATTTTTTGTTACAATAGTATTCAAGTTTAACTTACTACTTTCAGGTTTGCAACAAAAATGAATTTTCTTTATCAAAAGTTTATGGGGATTTTTTTTTCTTAACATTTTTATATGTCATTTAATTACATATTGACTACTATTCTGTAAAAGCCAAAAGATTTATAATTTCAAAGTTTCTATATTTATGCGATTCACATGATCATAACTTAAATATAATCAAATTCACGTATAGTCTTTCTAAATGAAACGATGTGTGTATATATGCAAATTAGATGTACAATTATCCACAACTCAAAATTTTAAGTGTCATCAATGTGTGTAATGCAATTACATTCATTCACATGTATACAATAATCACAGGTTCACATCCAAATAAGATTTGCTCGCATCTACATGCCAATATCGATGCCAAACGAGATATTGGCCACATCAAACATGTGTGTACAACAATATATGTGCATATAATATATGTACTTATGTATCCATCAAATATGTGTAAAAAAAAAACATGTGTCTACAACAATATATATGCATATAATATATGTTATGCACCCATCAAACATATGTGTATAATTAATATTCACAAATATGTGTGTACAGAAAAACACATGTGTACAACTAATAATCACAAAAAATTACATTTGTTTAAGTGTTAACATGTGTATCCAGTATACTTAGCATTTGTTTTTATGTAAACTTCTTGGATTACGGAGTATTAATTATAGCAATCCAGTAGCCATGATTTGATGCGATTTTCTCTCCGTGCGTTTCTTTCTATTTCTTTTAAAATTAATCCCCATTTTACCCTTTTTTTAACGATAATTTCATTTATATATTAATTTACATATATACAATAATTATATAAAATAGCATTTAATCTTAACCATGGATCAATATCATCAATGGTTCTAAATGGTTCTCGTAGTTCTCGACAAAAATTTAGTTCTCGCAATAACTCAATATGTAATGTAGCTAAGGATTAAACAAAAAAAATGGGAGTAATAATGATATAAAAAGAAAGAAAAAAATGACAAAAAAAAAAAACTACCATAAAATTAATATGATTTAATTATCTACCACAATATATAACTTAATTTTACACTACTGGTAATATATTATAAATCAAGAAACTTTATCATAAATATGTCGAGAAAAAGAAGTTTGGTTCTTAGGTTAGGAAGTGACATGTTTAGGAGAAACATCATGGTCAATACTTGGTAGGAATATTATTTTAAATATTAAATATTCAATTACCTACTTTTAGTTATATGTAATTTTGTGTGTGTTGTTTTCATGAGTTGAGGATTGTCGACACATGCATGGCCATGGGGATGTGTATTTATATAATTTTAAAACTCGAGCAACTACCTTGAAATGTTAAATATAAACTACTTGGAAATAATATTTTAATTTTCTTAATGATATACGAGTAATATTTGTAGTCCTAAGAAAATTTTGAATTTTGAACGAATACGTCCATGCGTTTTTGTATTTTAGGTGAACGTGCCAAGGAAAAACCTATACTCTCGCTTATGTCAAAATATATGAATGGTTGATAGAGATGAAAAACGGTGGATACATATAAAGTCGGTCATAGTATCCGTGACTGAAAAATTACCAAAGAAAAGTTGACTGTATTATTTTAATTTGTGTGACACACAAAAGAAAGGGTGAATTAATACGAGTATCAAAATGGGATATATGGCAATAGTTAAGGTTTGAGATTCACTCAAGTTAATAATTAGCTAAAATTAGATGATGACCATTGATTGATTCAAAAAGGATAAATAATTTTTGACAATTGTTTGTTAATCTAATGGTCACTTATCAATTTTACGCCTAAAATTACTTCTAACTTGAGACAGAAAAACTCAATCAATAATCTCAAAATCGGTTAGGGACTTAACTAAAAGACAGGAAAACTCAATCGATAATCTCAAAATCGGTTTAAATAGAACCTACATTTTTATGTTTGAGGATTGACACACTATAAAGTCTAACCCTTCACTTTCACGCACTAAAAGTAAAAATCTTGAAAATTATTAGAGGGCAAATGGATTATAAAAAAAAATGTCACCATTTAGGCTTTTTAGTACTCGTATTTATGAATTATGATACGTTATTTTTACCATTTTGATGCACTAAAAATATCAAATATGTGCTGATACATCATCATTTTTACCATTTTCTCGTAAATCTCAATTAGTGGTTTAAATCGAACAATTCTGGATTTTCTTGGATCTGAATTTGGTGCTTTACCTTATCCTCTTTATTTCCTTTTAATTCTCAAAAGATATGCTGATCAATAATTATACATATATCCTTGTACAAATGGAGATGACCTCATATAAACGACCCAAGCACACAGAAACAAACAACCAAACACATAGACCATAATCAACAACGAGGCTTGAATAGTTGAATCCATGACCATCCATGAGGAGCTACTGTTTGATACGAGTGGCCCGTGGCCGCGAGCCACATGGTTTAATAATACAGTATGATTATACACGATTAGTATTGTTTTTCCAGATATTGGAACTTGGTCATGATTAGCATTAATTCATTAATTACAACTCCTATGCGTGATGGTCAATTATATTCAGAAGTATATTGATTGAATTTCTTAACTTTACATTCTCTCTATATCATTAACATTGTTAGTTTCTTGGTCATCTCTTATAAACTGTACAACTGATACAAATTGAATTAGTACCGTAGTTACCCTGTACTTTGACATACAATAACCCATCATCCATAAGACAATCAACCGTTTTGCGCCCAAAATCCTTGCCTCTGGAAGCAATACACCAGTATTGCTAATTGTTACAGTTAAACTTGGTCAGACTGCAACCTACAAATAGAATGCTTTTGACTTTGACCTGCAAAGACCAGTCACCACGTACACTAGGAATCAATTTGCATGCTAAAAATATTGCTGATAACTCCGACAACGCTAACCAGGATAGCCAAACACAGCATTAACCAAGCCAAAAGTCTCTCTCGGCTCGTCAAACCATACTGACTGCCTAATTTGAGTGCAACCAAAGCAGGGAAAGTATAACCCAATGAAACTGCCGTGGTTGCACCAGTCAACTTAAATGCAGTCCAAATACTAGGAATCATGGTCGACCCGAGATATATCAGGGCCAAAAGCGTAAAAGTCCAAATCAAACACCTCTTCCTACTCTCGTGTAAAGGAGTCGATTCTTTAAAAGCAAATGCATCCAATGTTTGTCTCAAGGAAAAATGAATAACTGGAAAAACAAGAACCAAATGTAGAACGTATCCAACACGAACAATGTAGTTCAGAATAGGACTAAACTCCATCCCGAGTGGTTTATCAAAATTGGTCAACACGTCTGATTCTGTTTCATTACCGAAAAGAAGGTAACCCGATATGGCAGTTGAACAATAGACCAAAACACAAACAACAGTTGTAATCCGTCCCACTTTATTCATCTTTACAGGCGACCGTCCTTGAAGCTCGTTATAAATAGGCTGCAGATTAAAGTGACAAACAAATGCATTCGACATGATTGGAATCACAACTAGTAAATCAAGAACCGCTTTTTTTGATCCAAAATCAGGTGTCATTCTAGGAGGTTCGATTTCACCTCTAACGAGCTTAATAAACGCCACAACAAAAGCAACGACGACGAACACAACTGCAAGAGCTACCGAAGCAGCTGAAGTTATACTCAACGAATCAATCCTGTCCAATACACAAATTGGTGCAAGAAAAAGAATCACCACGATTAAAATAACTACTTTCCTATGATCCCAAAAACCGTTCCCTAACCATTGATCAAGGACACCAATATGATCAACAGAACCCGACATTACATCGCCTATAATGATCAAATAAACAACCAAGACGCCCGCATTGTTAACAACAATACAAATCTCGGATAATATCCTAGCTGGTCTACCTAATGCTTCTTCAACAATCTCCCCGTAAGATAAAGCCTTACATTGCACACTGAACCGAACAAGCAACTCGATACTAATTTCTGACAAAATCCCCATGAAGAAAATCAGCATAACTCCAAAAACCAAACCCGAAACTTTCATTGTTGCAGGCAAGGCCATAATGCCAGCCCCAATTACAGTTGTGGTTAAATTAAACACAGCACCATAAATCCCAGAATTCGGGTTCGGTTTGTTTGTATCAAAGACATCATCGGTTTCTAAATTGTCGATTCGATGCGATACAAGCCCTTGTTCGTCCTCGTTGTTAAAAAGTTTTAAAGAATTTCCTTTATGGATAACATTAGATTCATAAATATGGTCATCATCATGTAATTGCAATTCAACAAAAGAATCTTTAGGAACAGGGGTGTAATTGCTTTCCATGTTTGGGCGTGAATGTACATGAAAAAGGCAAACAACGTACTTTGAAGTTTTTATCAAAATATAAATATATACGTGGGTCGTCAGTGGGTGAAGATTATGAGAATATACTTACAAAATTGATGATTTAATAGCATAATAGAGATTATTGACAAATAGGATAAGAAATCTTGATCATATTGGAATAATGAATTCAAGGATCATGATTACTATATCTCAGGAGGGAGGGGGAAAAAAACAGGGGTAATCAAAGGGATTTTGATAGTGCAATACTGCAATGTTTAATGGTTGACATTTTGATATGTATTTGATAACTACTTTGGTCATTAATCACTAACACTATATTCCTAAAGTTTTTTAAAATGGAAAATGAAAAGAATCAAGTGATTTTAAAACAAGTTGTTTTTTGAGTTTTTTTCTTTTTTTAGATGAAAAGAAAATGAATTAAAATAATTTGAAAAGAAATTTTAGTTATTTTTGTTTAAAAAATTTTACTCTCATTATTGGGATGATTTGAAAGGATCAAATCTTATCTTTTTTTTCTTAAAAAAATGGACTATGGACTCAAAAACAGAGCATTAAGTTACTTTTTTTATTTAATAAACTTAGTAATTAAAAACTTAGTGCATTCAGTCGAATTTTATGTTTTTTTTATTTAATAAACAAAAATAACCATCAATTACTTATTTTTTACTTAATATATACAAACATTATTTATGCATTCAGCATTTAATAACTAAAAAAAACCCTAACCTTAATATCCGTGGACATTCTTACCAAAAAATAAAAAATAAAAATGATTAAGTAAAATATCATTTTATCTCTTATTATTTCATTTTTTTTATCCTTAATATACTCCATCCGTCTCATTTTAGGTGTCCTAATTTAATTGTAGTTTAAGCATTTAACATTGTTATTGCAATCATGATCGAATAATTTTTAAATCTAAAACAGAGCGTTAACTTTTTATACATTGCGACACAAGTTAGCCGCCCTTATAGTACATATGGAGGATGATGTGTCTTTAAAATACTAACACACAACATGAAAAAGGTCGTTTTTTAACATTAGTGCCACAAACATATTGGCGAGAAATAGAGTAGCTTATATAATACGTTTATATAGTTCATAGTAGTATCTTACTTGCTATGGTCTTCAATGAATCGAATGAAGATTGGTTGGAGACGTATCTATATTTATGTTAATTAATCCTTTTTTTTTTTTTTTATCTATGTCTATGTCTATTTTGTAATTCAGAAATTTCGGTCGCATATAGTTTAAAAATATCACGAAGGAATTTAATTCTACAAACATTTACAAATGTAAAATGATTAATCAACCTAATTGGTGTGCTAAAATAATACCTAAAAGCTTAGGAATTTGACATGTGGAATGCACTAATTCTCTTTCCTAATCTTGCCTCCTGATTTTTTCACATGTCATCATCTTACAATTAGGCACAACTTTAAGCATACCAATTAGGCTGATTTATCATTATCCTTTACAAATATGTTCCCTTTTTTTATAAACCATTGATAATCTATTTCTATCAGAGTTCATCCATCCGCAATATACTATATATGGGAAGTGCTATTCGTTCTACAATTTTTAATAAATCTACCACAATATACTACGAGTATAACGTATTCATAAGGTATACTGTTCATTACACAATAATAGTAAAAGTATCAAAATTTATGGTGCAATAATATATAGAATGACAAAATTATGAGAGGGGGTGGAATAGGGGTATTGCACGGTACTCTATAAAACATTGCCTTTTATATGGTACCAGTTTGGGAGATGAGTTTTGAGAATAAGCATGTCACGATCTATCTATTTCTTTTTCTTATTTCTTTTAGGTATAAAGTTAAAAACATAATTGAAATGAAATTCAGGGAAAGATATTAAATAATAATAATTATAAAAAAATGTGCGGTTGAACAGTTAAAAGATGGACTCTTTTCGTTCATGATGATAGAAGGAGTGTATCTTAGCTATAATTTTAAAGATGAACAACGAAAGCTAATACAAACACTGAAACACGAAATATCTGTATAACTTATCCTTTTTCGATTATTTACATTAGTATCATATAAAAATCAATTTCTTAATAACGTAAATGAGAAACGGACCGTTTACTAAATTTAAGTACTTGATTTATTTGATATTTTAATTTTAACCTATTATGTATGGATGCAGTTCAAACGGTGCAAGGCAACTGAACACACGTGTCATGACAATGACCATCAAAATCAGCCAAGCCATTTATACTAGCTTGAGCCAGCCCAATTGTGTCAACTTTACTAGTTGTGTTATTTAATGAGGAATAAAGTGAAGACAAAAAACTTCATTATCAGAGGACGGTCCCCGTCATACGCCACTCATGTTCGATATATACATATAAAACTTTCTACTCAAATTCATTAACTCGTGATACGCTAAATTGATCGTATCATATCTCGTAACTTTGATTGACGTGATGTGATTGCCAACCCACCCACCTTCACTAATTAAAATTTTCCGCTTTCGCTATCATTTTTGTTACATTTTTTTCTTATTGGATTTAGTTGAAGTGGTCGTGACTAAATTTAATATGTGAATGAGTAAAACATTGATCCATATATTTTTATTTGATTCCAAAAATATTACACGTATTTTATTTGATAATTACAAAAATATTACACGTATAATATTTTTTAAAGGTAGTAATCTCTTATATAAATAAAACAAAATTGTTTCTAAAACTTTTTTTCCTAAATGGCATGCCCATATTTTCTCTTAAGCTATTTTATACAAATTTATGATGTCATAATTATTTTTTTTATTTTCAAAATTCTATTTTTTTATATTAGACCCTATGTTATTTATTTTTTTACATATTATTTTTGTAACTTTAAAAACTCTTTTTCTATATTAGGCCCTATGTTATTTATTTTTCTACATTTTTTTTTGTAACCTTATATTTTTTTTAAATTAATCTGAAAAACGATCGATTGTATTCTAGCTCTCTTTATTTTTTAATTATATATCTACTACTGATTTATGGTAGTTAGTTTTACTTTTCTTTTATCACCTAATCAGGTTTATATATTAATGTTTATTTTTATAAATATGTTTTGCTATCTCCATATAAAAAATTATAATGTGTCGACAACAAATTACATACTAACAACAACGGTACATAATCCGGCAAAATCCGTGTTTGGAAGAGTTAGAATGTAGACAACCTTAACCCTACACGAAGATAGATAGACTACTTTCAAAAACATCTCCGACCAAAAAGAGGAAAAAGATAGAAAGTGTAAAAAGTTTAGTGACCATACATGTTGGTCGAGTATTGTCTGATTACATTACAATTAGAGAAGAATAACATATACCATATAACACACTTTAGCGTAAAATGAACAATATATAGTAAAAGAGGCATTTAAACCTATTAAACACCAACCTACAAATGTAATAAACATGTCTATGTACATACAACCAAGCATGGTTCCAACAATTATGAGCGATATGTGTAAGAATTCCCCTAAATCCCCTCCCAGCAAGCGAAAGAAGCACATAGGGTTGAAGACATACACAACTCTCCTAAATTATATACATAAGTGTATATATTTTTTGGTTTTAACAGTTTAATTATGTAGCCCGGGTTGAACCCGGGCTAATTAGCTAATATATGATATAAATTGTATTGTATTATGACAAATATTTTCATCTACTTTTAACTATCGTTAGATTCACACATGAATACGTCAAATTATAAAAAGTTCTAAAACTAACGTCATGTGACTGATCTAGGATTGAAAATTACGTTTGATTGATTAATAAGTAATTAGTTTAACTGTCTTTTAATATATATTAAAATTAAGATTAAGATGAGATGGGATATGCATATCTTCACTTAAAAGGAATTGTGTAATCAATATATTTTCAAGCAATTTTAACTATGATACATGATGGTTGAAAGTAAAAGTTATAATTATTTGTAAGAAAGAGATGTGAGCAAAACCACACAATACACTTTTGGGCTTTTGGTACCCATAAAATAAAAATTATTATTATTATCAAATGATTAAGGTCTCAATTAAGTAGTTAACATTTTTGTCTCTAAAGATAGCAATGTTGAGTTCAATCTTTTCTCATTATCATATTGGAGTTCTTTTTTTAATATTAGCGAGTGAAACCTGAAATTAATATATATATTAAAAAGACAGGTACGGAAATGCGTGTAAATAATAGTAACGGGCCAATTTATTTTTTTGGGCCCGTTTTCATTTTCTTAATGAGTCATTTCATTTTCTTTTGGACCCATCTTATATTCTTAATTACAAATTATGTTTTGATCTTTTAATTTGTTTCCAATTTGCTTACAATATATCACTTATTTTAATTGCATATTATTATTTTTTAAGTTTGTAACATTTTTAAGATTATCTAATCTTATTAGAAGTGAACTATAACATAGTATATATACACACATAAAAGTAGGGTGTATGTTTGGAATATATATACTTAACCATCTCCAAAAATTTTGTTTGCAATACTTATTAGTTTTAATGTTATTTTTGGTTGATGTTTTATTATTATGAATTATTTTTGTTTCACTTTCTATTTTCAATAATTTAGGAAATTAGCTTTAATTATGTTTGTATTATTAATTTGTTTTTTTATTTTAAATATTCTACTTTCATACTTTTTATCTTTTGGAATCTATATAATATATTAACCTGTTATAAAGTTATACTGTCGATTTTTTCTAATTTATAACTTCTTACTCATTAAAAAATCAATATCAACTCAGATTTTGAGATATATGATATTTCTAATAGCATGTAATAATTTTTACATAGTACAGAACACAATAAATATAATGTTTCCTGGAGGCAACGCCCGGGTAACGTATCTCGTTATATATAACATCTTTACGTAGCATAGAGATTTATTTTATTATCATTATTCTTATTATTTTGGCTGTTAAATTAGTTTTATTTTATCTATCAAAGATTTTTATATATGAAAATAAGGAAAAATCTACTATCAACGTATGATGTCCGTTATTCATTAATCTTAGACGTACAATATATAAAAATAAGGTTGCTAAACGAAGCATTAAATAGTTGTACATTTACTATAAAAATTCAAGTGTGGGCTTTTGATATGAAAACATACAACTGTTTTATGCACGTTAAGTAAAGCCCTAAAGGCTTAATTTAACATTTTCCTTCTAAAAATCTCAAGCTATTTTTCCTAGATTGATTTGATTCATTTATCCCGATCGACTAGACAAGTAGAGGCCATATTGTGTGACCAAGAAAATGATGATTATTTCTACCATGTATTTCTATGAACACTTTTCTTTTGTACGTAGTTGATTTAACATCATACTTAATAAGAAAAACTATTGTAAATTTCATACTACATTTAATTTTTTTGCCGCTGGTGCTTTGTATACAGACATTCTTTAATTATAAAACTCGTACGTAAATCTACCGGTGTACATATGTGACATTTCTTGTTTACATATACAATTAATTATATATTGTTTTTAGAAGCCAACCATCAATCGATGGATTGGGAGTTGGGCTGTTGGGACATACAAAACTTGCATGTAAATTTACCGTTGCACGTATGTGACATTTTTTGTTTACATACAATTATATATTTGTTTTTAGAGACATGATTTTTCTCATAAGGTTGAAGATAGAGTTGTTACCAGAATGAGTTTCTTAACTTCCTTTAGAATTATAGTTGTGAACGCAGCTGGAAATAAAGGTCGGAGTAACTATCCTTATGTCTTATGATGTTGGAGGTCAATTTTTATTTTTAATAGAACATTATATTAACTTTTTTATTTTAACCTCCTAATACGCCATAATAATATTAAAATCCAAAATCCATTAAAAGTAGAAACTTAGCCGTTTATTTATTTTTGAATTGATCTCTTTAAATATTATTATCAATTTTATTAGTAAAATTGGCATTTAAAAAAAAAAATAGAAGCTTTTTAGTAAAATTGCAAATAAATTGGTCCTTTGTACCCCGTATTTTCTTTTAGGAAAAAGGATAGAAGTCTGAAATTTTGAGTGGTCCAAAACGTTATTCGCTGGTGCGGTGCGCATGGCTCGTATACCAACGGCTAACTTAAAGACAGGGACATGCTAAGAAAAGACAAAGGTCATAATAAAAGCATGTTTCCTTATTGGAAAGTGATATATATATACTATAATTTTTAGCAATTCACAACAATGTGTGTTTTATATAGTTGAACATTGTACTGTATAACATGTACATTTATTATAAATGATAAAAACAGTTATAAATATATCACTTCTTTTCCTTATTGGCTACCCAATACTCACCAACTAGTCCCTCTCAACGTCATATCAGAAAAAAAACACTCCAATGACTAATTCGTCCAAAACAAAACCAATACACTCATCTCTCAATTACTAGTTTTGGACTCACCAATTATTTAATTCTACCATTTTATCTAAAGTTTACACTTTTAACCATTTAAAATGATAACAATAATAATAATAATAATAATACCATTCGCTTTCTCTACGTTCATACCATTCGCTTTCTCTACGTTCGGGAAATTCGATAAGGATACTTTGGACACACTCTCACGTATTAAGTCTATTTCGAGTGCTCATTCTAATAATGTTAGGAGCAGTAGATTTATCTTTCATATATAATGTTTTTGCATTCAAAAAGAGGTGGAAACACAACTAGTGTCTAGACTCTCATCCAACTTTGTGTAAAAGCTTCTATTTAATATATTATTATCATGATAAAAAAAATTAAAAATAATAATAATAATAAATAAATAAATAAATAATAATAACAATACAAAAAGGTAAAAATCTAATGTTCTTCTTCTTCATTGAACTTTCTGCTTCTACTCCATTTTTCTAACTGTCGGAAAATTTTAAACTCCCCCATCTTTATTTATGGTTAAACACACACAAATATACCTATGTATTTATATAAAAAAAAATAGAAAAAGCAATTAACAACTCGTCCCTGATTGAACGAATGGAACGGACGAATGTGAAGAACGAGTGGGAAACGAGTCCCACCCAATGGTGTGAACTCGTCCATTACCGAGGAACAAGCGGGGAACGGATGTATTAGGTAGCCTCTTACATCACTTCTCGGTATTAAATTGTTAAAAATTGAAATTAATATGATGTGAAAAAATATATAGAAATAAACAAATACTTTCTATATAGAAGGTTACATATTATTTATATGTAGCGATGAGTTAAAATAGAACACGGTTGGAAGGGGACTTAAATATTAATAAAATATCTAAGATATAAGTATTTTGGAATGTAACAAACTTTGAACGAATGTTTATAGTAGAAAATAATTAAAGTTGTATGTATTGTATGTAAACAACTCGAAAATAATGTTTATTGTATGTAAGAAATTGTATTCAACCAATTAAAATCAGACAAGTGGCACCTCTATATGGTTGACACGTATGTTTTCTTACATACAATAAACATTTTTTAAAGCTGTTTACATACAATACACACAATTTTAGTTATTTCCTACTATAGACATTCGTCCAAAGTTTGTTACATTCCAAGATATTTATCTCAATATCTAAAGATCAAAGACTTTATCAATTATCAATAACTAATATTTTCACCTTATATTATTTTTTTAAAGCTAGCAAATTGGATCAAATGATCAATATTGTTGCCTTTAAAAGTTCCATCATTATGTTTTATAAAATCGAATTTTTTTTTATATTAAATGGAACTCGGAAACAGCCTCTTGACTTTGCGTAAATATAAAATTGTTTGTATTTCAATTTCTGCATACACGGTCATGATATTGGACTAAAAATTAAAAGAATATGTCATTGAGTGTTATTCATTTACTTATTAATTTAATATTATTTTTTTAAAGGCAATATTATATTATATATTTTGCAAACTTTATTCTTCTCAAAGTTCCATAAATTATGAGTCGAGAAAATTAGCTGAAGGATACCTTTAGGCTCCAAATGTCTAGCTGTCTTTAAGTAGGAAAATACATTTCTATAAGCCAAAAATAACAATAAATAAACTGATGATTTTTAAGACCATGTCTTTTGCCTCTCTGAATGGCACCCTAGTTATTTTCTCATTACTATCGTCACGTTATTACGTTAACATATTTTAATAACAATTCATCATTTTTATCATCATTTTAAACTTAAACTACTTTATACATATATATCACACACATATCTATATTTATACTTCATATATAAACAAACTACTCCTTCCCATTCAAAACTCTACTTTTGAATTGTCTAATATACCTTTCTAATTTAACCTACCTTCACATACCTTATCTCTAAAATTCCAAAATTACCCTTAAAAAAAACTCCACAATTACATAAAAACCCTATTATGATAAATACTCAATTCAACTCTAAAATTATTGCTACGGATAAGAAAAAAAACATCTTAATTGTCATATATTATATTATGAAATGTTTAAACAATAATTACTTTTTATAACTCATGAAATTACTAACCAGTTATGTCTTTATTTATATTTGTATTAAATTTTAATCTTTGGCTATTAAATTTTTTAATTGCCCTGGCCTCCTCCCTTACAATTGTATGTTTCAAACAATTGGAATTGGTTATTTTTCATGGTTAGTTTTGCACTTCATTATCTCGTTGTTTCTTGCACCTAATCCGCGACTTATTTTTAGAATGATATATACGGGTAGATGTTTCATTGATGCATTTTATGAAATAAACCTGAACGCTATAAACCGTTACGGCATTTGACGCGCTATAGATCGTCGTCGTTGCAACGCGCGGACACCACTCTAGTATACTAATACTGTATCATGTAAATCTAAAATTACCGGCCAAATTCTTTTTACAATGAAAAGGCTTCTTCTTAATTTCCAAAATAAAATTTCCGATGAAATGTTTTTGATGGTCTTACATTAAATAGACAATTTACAAACAATTTCCGAACGAATTTTCAATAACACTAGCAAAGTCAATTTTACTTATGTTTGTCCGTCACTCACTAAAAATAGAAGAATTTTCCTAAGGCAAACTTGGTTGGTCTTGCACCATTGACAAACAAACTGGAAAAGATAATATAAATAGAAAAAACTGACCCCACATGCTTCCAATAATGAAATTCTCGTATCCAACCAAAGATACCCCTTATTTTCTAGTATCTCCTTTTCACGATATATATATATACACACACGAAAAGGTAATACCTTTCAACTAAAATCGTACCGTAATTCGTGGGAACTTAACATCATTGGTCGACATATTGCTTTCTGTTTCTCTGAATATTTTTCAACCTTTGCCGACGTCTACAACACGATGTATATCCTAATACTTTTTTTTTCTTCTTTTTGATCGGCCTAATAGTAGATTTAATATCCCACTTAACCACTTGCCTCCTTCCGGGAAAATTTGTAATACCAAATTTATATATGGAAATATTATGTATATTGAAAGTCGGTTCTCACGGACGGGTCACCCCGATAAATCCGAAAAACCATGCATTTAAAGTTTTAAACTGGTCTTGTATTTACGAAAACCCAAAATCCGGTCCTTGGGCCGGCCGGTTCTGGCCCCAATATCTTCATGGTTAATGAACATAATTCGTTTCCTATTGGTTTCATGCATTTGATTTTTTATCTTCACACATATTACTGACGAACCACTATGATAATAGTTAAATTTTCCCTGACATTAATAATTATTAGGATTTACTTTTTAAGACTTTATTTGTTAGCGTGGATCATACATATGTTTCAAACCATCATAGAAACTAAAAGATTATAAATCATGATAAACGAATATATAAATGTATGAAATTATTGTTATTTGAAAAAAAAAAAAAAAAAACGAATCTTAGTTTGCAATTTCGCATATACGCGGTTTAAGTAACAAATCACCGTGACTATATCCTAACCTTTTCTCTTGATATACCTCTAGCTACATATTTGACTAGTATATATAATATTAGGGAATGCTTCCCCCAACCATTAAAGGAAAGGCTCGACGAAGGGAGGGAGATGCGGCGGGGGAAGGAAAAGGCTTTCGGAGATCGAGATTTTCTTTCTTTTTCATCGAAAACTCGAGATTTTCTTTCTTTTTCATCGAAAACGAAGAAGGCCGAGGATGGCCTACGATGCGTCTTATCTGTTTTAGTTATTTTACCCTTTCCTTTTTATTTTTTATATAAGTCGATCAACCTTTTAACTTAAATATAAACAAGAGTTTGTTTGCGTACGTTTAATTAAGCTTATACGGCTATACAACCTTAATAATTAACAAGGATACAACAATTCATTATCTTGATGGTTGTTGATCTTTCCATATTTCTATACTAAAAACAAGAGTGTATATTATTTGTAGTTCAATATCGATTAGCTTTATGTTGTTCGTCAAACATATTCATATTTTACGGTACGTAATCATTTCACATTTCCTAAGAGGCATGTGAAGTAAACGACTTTCTCTTCAATGCTTTCATATATAGTTATATGTGTTTTCATATATTCATTTTATATACAAATCAAATTATGTTCCACTATGGGGAGTTTTTATTTCTTTTCTTTGTTCATTAATTTGAAGCTGTTCCAAACTTCCAATTCATTAGATTTTTTATTATAATGTTCTTCTCATGAAATTCTTTACTACAGTTAAACTAAGAACATATATGATGATATTTTTAAAAAACCTTTTAAAAATTTGTACTAAATCTTTTTTAAGATGACAATGAATATTTGTTATTAGAGACCACACGTGGTTAAACCCAATGCAACGCGTCAATCAACCCAAGTATCTCTAGCACACCTACACAAAAACGTGGCAACCCCGTCTCACTCGATCTCATTCAACGTACAATTTAAAACTTGCGCATAACACAATTCACAAAAGATGAAACACATATATACCAAAAGAAGAAAAGGGAAATTTTTAAAAAATGGGTGGTGGATCAGAAGCAGACTGGAAAAAAACGGCAGATATACACAAAATGAGTCCTGAAGAAGTGAAAAACTTAGGCGTTGATTCATCAAAACGGCCACCTGGGCACAACCCAGGTGGCGTTTTGCATCAACGCCGTAGTTTACCATTTAGTGCCACCACAATGACCATCGTTGGTTTCTTTATGGCTGTTGGTATTGGCTACAGTGTCCTTTATGTGTCTAAAAAACCAGAAGCTTCCGCACTTGATGTTGCTAAAGTTACTACTGGAGTTGCTGATCCTTCTGATACTCATCCACGTGGCAAACCCGTTACACAACCGGAAGATACTAATCCACGTAGTTAAATGAGTATACCATTACCATGTAATACAAGGAATGTAGTTTTTTGCTTTTATTTACCAGCCTACTCCTTAGGTAATTTGCTAGCTATAATTGTTTGATCAAATTATATTTTCTAGTAATTATATATGAATGAATCCGTCTCGATTTTTCTTTGGGACAACTTAAGTACGTGTTACAGAATAGCAATATGTTTCGGTTTGTCTTCATTAATTAGTATGCTTCTTTTAATTTATATATGTATATTTGTTTTGTGTAAGTTTAACTTTTGGTCCTATATGTTTATCGATCAGTTTATAAAAAAATATATATATATACTTCCATGAACTAAAGAAAACAATTAATGTCTGGGCGTTTTATTTTAGAATTGAAGAATGTTACGAGTATATCATGTTACATTTATATATTGTCTTCATAGATAGAAGTTGTACGTAATAGTGTTTACATAGATTGAAAGCCGGCTACCTAAATAAACATCAACACCACCATGTAATATCGGGTCGGTTCTGCTCTGGTTTAGGAATTGGGCCGGTTAAACAAAGATATATAGGACCGGAAATTGGGAAAAACCAATACCTTTGTATTTTGGGGCTAATTGGCCATCCGTTAAAATGTGTGCGTAACTGCATATAGTTATTCTAGCTTGCAAGCATTGTTTACTTGCGCAAATCGTATCTTATCTAGTTTTGTATAACGACTGTCAATTGGCTGGTATGATCCTTTTACCTTAAATTCATCTATAGTTTATAATAATTTTTAACTGCAAAAACATATTAATCCTCTGAACAAGATATTATAGGTTTGTTACATGTGTGTGTGTAAATAGTACTCGTATCATGATATTGTAGTTTCCAATGAGCTTAAGCAGGAGCAAGACGTACATATGAGGTTCATACACACCAAATACACTAGCAACGTACCGTAATTAGAAGTGAGAACTGTTTGGGGTTTGATTTTGGTCGTTTTTTTTTGCTAAAACCGAAACAATCCGTTTCTTTTTTTTTTGGCTTTTTAATACTAATACCGTTGGGTTTCGGTTTAAATCAATTGTTGATGTTCTCGGTTTTGGGATTTAATGGAATTCTGGGTTTAAGTCTATGTTTAGCCACATGGGGTTTTGGACTATAATTACAGTAACAATTCGAAGAAACAATATCAACAACTATTTTTTTATCGGCAGATTTGGGCTTCAATTCTAGAGGAAACTCATACTGGGAAAATTTCTGTCTCCATTCTTAAGAGCATTTTGCTCACACCAGGATTTGAATTCAAGATCTCACGGTATATGGCTTTATCATATATCAATCCATTTATTGATGATTGGTAAATCAATGTTTCACCATATATCAATCCATTTATTGTTATTGATGATTGGTAAATCAACAAGGGAGAATTTCATAGAGAAATGCTAGAAAGACTAATAAATTACAAACATTTTTCTTACTAACACACGTGGCTATGATGTGGATCATCCATGTCATCCCTTAATCAGTTAAAACTAATCTAACTCAATAGCTTAACTTAACTTGAGTTAAATTTTTATTTTTTATCTCTCCTCTAAAAAATCCAATAACCCAGCAGGTTTTTCTCATATCACAAACGAATCTAATAACCGAGAAGATAAATTTTTTAATCAAAAGTAGTCGATTTGCTGTTTTTAAAAAATTTTGAAACTCAAGATCTCCCCAAATACACCAAAAAGATAAAGGCTATGAAGGAGAGATCTGGATCGTTGTGGCTGAAAATACAGGAGGAATGAGTACAATTGTTGTTAAAGACAGGATGTTTACATACGAAAACCCGAAAAGTATTTGCCCCCTCATTGATTTGGCCTAATCAAGTTCAATTGGATTGAACATTATTGGGCTTATAATCATATAAAATAAGTGAAACATATCTCCATTTTGTACATGAAATTGACTTTGGTAATGGTCCTTGATCATAATCTGGTAATACCACCCGCCATCATCTAATGGAGAAAAAAGAAAGAAAGGACGAGTGATCTAATAATGTCTCTTCAATATGTAATGGAGATGAAAAAAATGAAGATTCATTGATGTTCAAAAATCGTTTGTGGTTTAGAGGCAAAAATCGTGTTACTGATGATATTCAGAAGAAGTTGAGTATTGGAAACATAAAACATATTTTTAGGAATGAAGGAGAAAAGTAATCACCGTGAGTTTTTCTAACCTAAATTAGTTAACTTTATTTAATTGATAAGTAAGGAAATGACATGGAAAAGCAACGTGAGTGAGTAAAAAAAAAGTTTGTATTTTGTTAGTCAGTGTAGCATATCTCAATTTCATATATGTGCTATATTGACATCTTAATTACATATTATCCAACTTAAATTAATAATTACATGTATATTCAACTTTTGTTTATATAATATCATATCTGCCCAAACTAAAAATTATATTGTGATAAAGACTAAAAAGAAAGAAAAAAAATTTATTCACCAATATTGTTCATTTCTAACGATCCTTCTAATTAAGATACACTCATTTAGGTTTATGTTTTTTCTTTGCCATTATGTTTAAAAATCTTATGTGCTTACAAATCCTTTTATGGTTGTACTTTGTTTCTTTTTTATAGTAATCACTTTCGAAGTATCTTATAAAACTCTTACATGGCATAATATTATGTATTTTGAGGATTCGTTTGTTACATAATATTACAATATCTTAATATAAACATAGTTTGCCAAGATAACATAAATAATAACATAAGCGACAGTCATTTGGGCGTATTTTTTGGTCAAATGTCGTGGTCTATTGTGTTTTTATCTATTAGGTTTTATAAAAGATGTTCGTGATAATATAGCAACAATACTTAAACTTTTTTAGCTATATGAACCATGCACTACAACCACAACTTCTTTCATGGTAATGATATTTATTTGATGTTATTTCATAGTAACGGACCAATGGTATTGATTAATGTGCACGACATGTTGCTCCTGGATTCTTTATTTAACGTTTTTTGTTTAGTAGTTTTATTATACCGTAAAATTGTTTTGTTTATTATTTGTATATACAAAAGCTTTCTTACTATGTGTATTTTGCTCTACTGACTCACACCCGATCGTATATATGCAACCGCAACTTCGAGATGTGTTTAGATCTTGTAAAGGTTTACCTTGGTAATTACTTATGCAATTCATTTAATATGTAATTGGTTGTTAATTAGGAATAATAAATAAAGAATTTATTGAGTAAATGTGATTATATATCATTTTATAACATAATGGATAAATATAATATAATCTAGACAAAAATTTGGATATATATGTAATTATTAACTTAAGTTAGGTAAATATGTAATTAGAGTGTTAATATGGGACATATATGAAATTTTCTCAGTCAATAACTATTTTGTATATAGCTAGATTCATTGAGATATTAAGGGGTGGTCTCGTATCAAGGATTAATCCTTACTTTTCATAAGCTGATCTTTCTAAACAACGTTAGTGTTAAGGATTAGCTTTTAGCTTATCTTTATCTAATTATACATTTTGATATAGAAATGAAAAGAATCTTTTTCCTTTTATATATATATAGCAAACTGAAACTGGATATTTATTTAACCCATCTCATTATTCTTCAATTAATACCATGGACGAAGTAAGGACAAGTTGAACCTAGTGGTGTTCGCTTGTCTCTTAATGGCGGCAAGCAAAGGATAAAGATAAACGAGTTGTAATGGGCACCTTTTAAATGCTAACCTTAAACATATCTTCTAAAAAAATACTTCATCCGTTCCAATTTAAATGTTCAAATTTTAACTTGTGTTTTTTTTTTTTTCAAAATTTGACCATAGATACTTTTGTTTGTATAATATAAGACATAATGAAAATTGTATCAATAAAAAATATATCTAAAATTCATTCTATTCATTCAAAATTAGGACCGAGGAAATATCAAACAATGAAGTTTGTATTTCGCTGGAGTCATGAGAGAATTTGATAGTTTTTCCTAGTAGCTTTTGGTGGTCAGTGTAATTCTTCAATGTAGTCACTAACGGAAGAGGATTCTCTCAAGTTACTATAACATGACTAGTCATGTTAGAGTAATCTTGACCCTTGATTTTCAATCAATGGTCAAGATCTTCCCAACTTGAGTCAAGTTAGAGAAATAACTTGAGGGAATATCTTCCTGTCACTAGCTAGCTAATATACTTCGTTGGTTGAGCATGTAAACTACTTTATTGGTTACGAAAACAAATCGGCTCATAAAATTAATTTGATTTAAACAGATATAAAGATAAAATTTACTCAAATAAATAATGTCATGAAAATTTTCGTGTTTACTAAATATTTGTTTATAAAAATACTTTAAGCCTTTAAGGTGGAAATATTCCACACCTTTCTCTGTTAAAACAAAATTTTGACGTGTTACGATGCGGTGCGTAAATGGACCACTTTTTTTTATAGAAAAAAGATATGTATATATCGGCGGTTCATGAGATGATAATTAAGTAAAGTTCATATCGTGAACACGATAAATTTGAATTATGATTCCGTCCTTGTCACTTGCTAAGTTGGCAATGTAAGGTTCTCCTTTCTTTTTCAGTTTCTTTGCCCTCTCTTCAAAACTCGGAAATACTGATTATTTTTCATCAAAAATATTTTTATGCGTAAGAATTATTAAATAATTCATTCTTATTCTTTATGAGCCATCCACACACTCTTTGGTTTTCTCGACATGTATATCTTCCCAAAGATAACGTGGTTGTAGTTTTAAACTTCTAATATTATAATATTTGATCCAGTATATCGAACTAGAGGAGTTCATTTTGTTATATTAAGAGATATCAAAATGACAATTCATCATTAACAATATATAGTCTAAGTTTTTATGGTACCCTTAATTAACTTAAGTATGGCCTTGTTTTTTTTTTTTACTTAATAAATTTAATAGTTAAAACTTAATCATTCAGTTAAATTTCATTTTTTTTACTTAATAAACAAAAATAACCGTCAATTATATATATTTTACTTAACACATACAAATATTCTTAATGCATTTAGTCACTTAAGACACTCAGCACTTAATAACTAAAAAAAGAAACGAGACCTATAACATATATCCGAAAGAACTTTAAATAATTATTATTAAACAATTAATTAACAAAACTGTCATTATCCAATAAATATAATGTAATATTTTCATTAACATTGGTGAAAGTTTGGGTAGAGATCCCAAAAATGAAAAATAAAAGAAAGTCATTTGAGTTGATAACCTATTAATAAGGTTTTTGACTTAAGAGAATATATTTGAGTTCGAATTTTACTATCCACATTTGTGAAAATGAATTTTGGGGGTTTTTTGAAAGTCATGAGTTGCATTCTAGATATTTGTATAGTTTATAAACAAGAGTGTGATTCTAATAAAAATATATATATTAAATTTCTAACGGTTAGATACATTAAAAAAATTATTTTTTTTCCCAATAGTCGAATAAAATTTTTATGTTTATAATAAAACAAAGTTTGGATTGGTCATATTATCCATCCACTGCATTTCCTACTCGTCACTTAACCGACACCTCAAACTAATATGGTTGTGCCAACAATTTCGCTTTACCAACGCCTCGCAGGTTAAACTCTACCATGGGGACAAAGGGTTTGTTGACCTTATTTCAATATCCCTTCCACGTCTTCCTCGATTGGGAACACCCTTGTCAACCAACTCGTCGTCGTGTATTAACAAACTAGTGTTAATACCCGTGCATGATGCACGGTCGACTCATTATTATTTATATTTATACATCATATTTATAATAAATATATATGTTAATTGATAGAGTTCAAACATTCATAAACAATAACTACATTAGGTTTTTTTTCATAACAATAACACAACATATATAGAATATGTAGTATTAGACTTTTAAACATTAACAATAACATTATTAAATTGATCAAAAAGATAATCTCAAATGTTTGGACCAATAATGGATTGCAAAAAGGTGTCTCCCACGTTCGAATTATGTATAAACATATAAAAAAATCAATTGCTTTCGATCAAAGATTACGTCATGTATCGTTTCAAGAATATCTCAATCATGTTTTAGTTTAATGGTAGATATCATCCTCTCATAAATAAAAAACACATTACCTAATATAAAACAATAATAAGTAATTAATATAAACAAAACATCAAGTGAATAATAAAGAGGGGAAAAAAATACAAAAGGAAATATATTAATAATTTAATATATTACTACTAAATTTGAAGACTAAAGCAATTTGAAGAAAAAGATGGATATCGAAATTAATCAAATATGTGTAAAGTAAAAGCAATTTGAAGAAAAAGATGGATATTTGATAATCAAAGTGTAGGCGAATATACATGCATTAAGAGTCCAAACAAATTAATAATTCTATACGAATTCAAATAAAAACTTTAATTTAAAAATATAATTTATTTGGCAAGTTTATAGATATTCTTTTATAGATAAATACAAAATAACTACATTAAGGAATTAACATTTAAATAATTAAATGGACACTTGTCGTGTAAGGAATGTAACAAGTGTCGTTTAAACAATATTACAATCTTGTTTTAGTATTGACACGAAAGTTACATATATATGACATAGTACTCAGACTTGAGACCGGTTTTCAAATTTTCAATTGTCGATCACGTGCAAATCACAAGCTAACGACGGTCCAATCTTGGGTTCCCCACAAAGTGTATATGTGACGATTAATAAAATTCGTACAAATTACAAGAAGCAACCGTGTAATTTACTCAATAATATGTTTATTAAGTTTATATTAATTTTCATTTTGTAGAAAATAACAGATTATCTTCTTATTTTTGAAAAGTAAAAATTTCATTCACACTCACCCTGACAAATCACCGGCGGTGTATATATACAATATTTACAAAGTTAACTACGATATCTTAAAATTACACCAATCATTCCATGAAATTCCTTTATGTTTCAATCTATTCTTGAACCACAAAAAACCATCGACTTCATGCCTTGGAGAATGATATTGATGTTGAGGGTAGCGTCATTAAACTTGATCTCATTTCTCATTTTTCAAATGCTCCAACACCCCGTAATGATTAAGCCTTCAATTACCTCTTTTTCCTCTTTAGTATTTCCCGACATCTCGTTAATTTCCAGCAGATCCTTCAAATCAAACGAGATTATCTTCTAACCGTAATTGATTATAATGATGTACACCAACAATTAGAAGGTTAAAGAAGAAATGTTCGTGTTCATTTATACTTCGAAAATCCCAATTATAGGTACAACGAGTAAAAAATTTAAATAGTGCCAATTAAAAGAACACAGTTGATTACCCATGGGTTGAAGCTAAAATATGTTATGTGGATATCACTCCCTTTGTTACATACGAAAAAGTATACGACTTGCTGAGAAAAATGGTCCATTGTACATATATAAATTAAGTACAATTTTTTTTCCCCACTTCTGGACTTCGGGTGTTTCAATAATACAAGTGAAAAGCATCCAATGATGCAACATTCGTAAACATTAACTTTAAACTATAATACAAACACATACACTACAAATAATGTTGTATTTGTTCACACTTTTAGTTAGTGTAAACAAATTAAAAATTTTGTCACGTTTTTATGTATGTAAAAATATGTAGAACTAAAGGTGTGTAGCAATTTCTTCACACTAAAAAGTGTGTAGATATTAAAGTCACACTTTTTAGTGTGAACTTTCATAATTATTTTGTTACATCTCATTTGTTCACGATACCATTTTAGTTAGGTTTCTTCAAAAAGTTTCTTCTACAACATACATTTTTATATCATTTCACATGTTAATGAACAAAAAAAACATGTGAATAAATATATAATTTAAGAGTTCTCGTAGTTCTTAAAAAAATGGTTCTTAAAATAAGGAATATATATATATATATATATATATATTGTCTTCATACTTTTTTTCCAATAGTTCTAAGTATTCTCAATTTATGATTATTCATATATCTTTATGTTTTTCCACGTTATGTACTTGGTGATTTAAATTATACAAATTTAATGACATGTAGTTATATGATAGATGATGTTATTATTACTATATTACTATATATATATATATATATATATACTCAACGAGGTCGAGTTACGATTAATGGGTTTAGAACTCGACATATTGAAAGTTTCCGATTTTCAAGATGGACTAAGTTGATTTATCAGGAATCTCCTTATAAACATCTAACACTATTCATCAGTTTCTCTCTCTTCTAAACACACCCTTCCTTATAACTCCCACTTCTAACATTATTCATCCATTATTTTATTATTTCATCTTTTCTTTTTTACAAAATTAAACTAAATTTAAAAACAAATTAAATTAAACTTTTCATAATAATAATAAGTATTTTATCAAAAGATTTATATAAAAATTTAAGGTTTAAATAGTAAAAGTTAAAAAGTATAAGAATTATTTTCTAAATAACTTAAACTCCAATGACCAAAAGTTAAATAAATATTAAATTTTTTTTTGTTTTGTACGTGTCTTCTTCTTCCTCTCTATGTATATATATAATATATGTATATATATAATATATATACACACTCCATATATATCTCACACACTGCACACCTGCACACAATTTTGTTTTTTGTTTTTTATTTAGCCACGTTAAAACCAGATTTGGATCCCACATATATCACAAACGCTGCGTCTAAAAATAGAAGAAAGGAACGAACGTCGGCCTAGATGCAGGTCGTGCTACCAGCGTCTAGGCACGGTCGTGCGTCGGGCGTGGTGTAGAAGAGCTATAAGGAGCGGCCTCAAAAAGGATTTTGATTGGTTATTTAGGTATAAAGTTTTGAGAATGTCCTTTTATAAGGAAAAAATAGCATGAATATCCGATTTTTTATAAGGTTGTCAATTTGCCAAGTTCTTTTATATTTTCACAAAATAATCAACCAAAATCATAATAAATAGACATAATCTTAATAAGATTTTCAAAATCAGAATATATATATCTTATGTTTTTACTTTTTTTTTCACATTGATATATTGTGTTTTTTATTGCGATTTTATCTATCAATTGATAAGATTTTATCATCATTTGTGCATGTTAGTATTCTGATTTGGATAAGAAAATGGGAATATATTCAAATAAAAAAAATCTCTATGTGATTTAAAGTAAAAAAAAGTTGTGATTTTGCAAAATCTCTATGAGATTTTGCACAACTGTATTGTGATTTTGCAAATCTCATTGCGATTTTGGTAACTATTTTACGAAATTCTAAAAAAACTTAGTTAATTTTTTATTTATAACGGCGTGACATAGGAATGTGCACGTGTCAAAACCTGACCCGAACTGGGATTACCCATGACCCGCGAGAGCATGAAAAACGGAACAGTGACTTGGCCCGTGAAGGTTCGGTTCGAACGAGTCACGGGTTTCCTTAAAATTTTTTTTGTTTTTGGCTTCATCCGGTCCGACCCGTCCAACCCGTGACCCATCGACGGGATGGTTCCGGGTCGGACTCGGGTTTCCGGATCTTTTTCTCATCTCTAGCGTGATAGATGGTTATTGGTTCGAACCTTAATCTTATAAAAAAATTTGACTACTCATGTTATTTTTTTTATGTAACTATTTTAAAATATGCTAAAATCTTCTAAATAATAAAATTGGGTTAGACTATGAGCCAAAAGCTCAATCCAAACTTGATTTAAAAGAAATCAAATTGGCAAACTTACAAGCTAATAATATATAATGCTAACCCGTGTTTTTTGAATGGTTTCAATTTAAGCTTGAGATTAAGTCTGAGTATTGCCATCACTAAATATACATACCCTCATTCTTGGAAAGTAAGAAAAGGAAAACATTTTGTTGATAATTGAAAGCAACATATGCAAAAAAAAGAAAGGAAAAGGTCTCCCTTATATCAATTTGTATGTCTTTTTTTGAAAAGTCGGGTTATTAGATCCCATATATATATATATAAGTGAGATATTTAGAAACCACCTCTTATTTTAGGACCAACTAGGACCATTGATTTTTGTACACCATCATCATCTACTACGATTTACAAGACTTTTTTGTAAAAACAATAAGACTTTCCGACGACGGGCCCACAGAAAAATCATGTGTAAGTTACACATGTGTAAGTTAACTTACACATGATTTTTCTGTGGGCTCGTCGCTGAAAAGTCTTAGTGTTTTTACAAAAAAAGTCTTGTATATCGTAGTAGATGATAATGGTGGTGTGTAAGTTACGAAAATCAATGGTCCTTTTTTGGACTTTTTTTAGTTGGTCTCAAATTATCTTTCCCATATATATATATATATATGAGAATATGAGAAAGATATATATATATATATATATATATGGGAGCCTTATTTTGAGAACTCGTTTTTTTATAAAAACTTTGAAAACTCTTAAATTATGTATTGGATTACATGTTTTTTTTTATTCACATGTAAAACATTTTAAAAATATATGTTGCAGAAGAAAAAAAAAATTAAAACCTTTTATATAGTCATTTGTTTACATGTGAACGAAAACGTGAACATATTCATTCACAAGATCACAAAAGGCTAATTTGAAGGTTTCAAAAATTTTTTTCTACAATACTTATTTATATCATTTCACATGTGAATGAACAAAAAATGCATGTGATCCAATACATAATTCGAGAGTTCTCGTGGTTCTTGAAAAAAAAAATGGTTCTCAAAATAAGAAAAGTACATATATATATATATATGGGTGGGTTATTTTGAGTAAAAGGGAAAAAAGTACAAAAAGTACATGTGTAAGTTAACTTACTTCCTTCTTTTCCGACGAGACTGTCGCCAACCACCACCATGATCCTCCGACGACCATCTATGGCGAGACTTACACATGTGTAAATCTTGCCGGAGATGGTCGCCGTCGCCGGAGGATCATAGTGGTGGTCGGAAATGATCATGATGGTGGTCGGAGATGAAAGAAGAAGGAAATAAGGCAACTTACTCATGTACTTTTTTTAATATATGTACTCAAATTAACTTTCTTTTCTTTTTCTCTCTTTCTCTCTCTCTCTCTATATATATATATATAGGGATGAGAATATAAGGTTGTTATGTACTTAAACTTAGATGTCGAACACTAACATATTAATTTTTTAAACTATTAAAATCATGGGGGCCCAAGCATTTATTCATTAAATAATAAATTATTAGTATGTGAGGGTTTCACACCTATGCTACGGTGTCGGACAACCTTATATTCCCTTTTCCCATATATATATATATATATATAAAATGAGAACCAAATTAAAATGACAACACTTAAAAACTACATTTTGATGCATTAAAAGTCCATAAAACTGACATAGTGCATAACTAATTATCATTATTTAAGTGTTTAACAACACATTGATCCGTCAAAATCGAAAAAATCACGTTTTTTGTTGGATGTATCATTTTGATGAATATGCATCAAAGATGGATGCACACAAAAAAAGGTGATTTTTTCGATTTTGATGAATCAATGTGTCGTTGAACACTTAAATAATAATAATTAGTAATGCACTATGTTAGTTTTATGGACCTTTAATGCATCAAAATGATGTTTTTAAGTGTTCTCACCGTTCTTATTTTAAAAGTGTTTTCACCGGAGTGTTACTCTATATATATCAATCGTTAACCATTACCTTATTTCGTAATTAATAAGAATATTTTAACATTTTTTTTATTTATACTATCTTATAAATCAAATAAGATTTCAGTTTTTAACTTTCAATCTCAACAATATACACATGATAATGTATTATGTAACATACATCAATGCCCAACAACTTTTAGCTTTCAACTTTCATTTTATCTTTAAACTCAAATCTTAACCACTAATTTTTTTTTCTTTCCTCCACAAATTATTTTATTATTCTAATCCATTCAAAATCTTTTATCTCAAAAACCGTATATTGATAAATTATAAAATTTTATGGGTGTTCTTAAAATTTCATGCTCTTTCATTAGAGATGTCATTCGATATACTTTTGACAAATTTTTAAATCCGGGTGGAGCCCATACGACTAATACATTTGGCTATCACACTTTATGACCTATCACCCTCACCATTTCACCGCCGCAATGCACAGACACTTTCTCTCGTTATATTATAAAGTACATTCACTTTTGATTTTTAACATTGAACTTAATATTTCAATATTGATATTAGTTTCAACAATGTACATATTCTATTGCATGATGTACCATACATCATATTCACATTACATAAATAACTTACACTACTCATTTGCGCCACCACCACCAATTTTTGCCGCTACCGCCGCTCGCCATCACCACCACCACTCACCGGCACCACCACCACCAATCTCCGCCGTCACTACTGCCACTACCGTCGCTCGCCGCCGTCGCTTTCACCGTCGCCACCATTACATCACCGTCAACGCCGTAACGCGCGAGTACTGTTCTCATCTAGCTAAATACTAATTAATTACAACAGAAACTTTAAAATAAACTTGTGAGGAGCAATATGATTATTTTATTTGGACAGTATATGAACTACTACTTTTAATTAAGTAAATTGTTTGAACTCATGCTAAAGATAACCCGATCTAAAAATTTGTATTTTTTTAATACAAAAAGCTTGTTTTTCTAAAATATATAGTAATAGTTTAATACAAGTGAACATTCATTTTCATTACATTTTATTACATTTTAATCTAACTACAAGTATTACTTGTCTACTACTGCTTGTAGAAAAATTTAAAATAAAATGAGAAAAATGAAAGTTATGGGGAAGTACATGTATCTTTTACAGTGGGAACACAAAGATGCTAATAGTGGACCAACCAAGAGACCGGACCCACCTTTACATGGATGTTCACTATTCTATAGTACTGTTCAAAACCACAACCCATTCTTACATTATTGAACTCACAACCACCACCGTCATTCTTAGCACGTTCATTTTACGCACCAATTACATGCAGCCACCTAATCCGTCAGCTATCCCACCTTACTACTTTTACCAGTTCTTTTTCATAAAAAAGCTTGTACAGCTGTACGGTTATTCTATTTTTAATAAGGAAATGATATTATTTTCATAATTATATTACCATGACTATATAATGTAATTCATATATTATTTTCATAATTATATTACCATGACCATATAATGTAATTCATTACCTGTCAAAAAAAAAAAATATAATGTAATTCATTAGTTTTCTCTGTTGACCTAATTCATTAATTTTATCAAATGTTGTAATTATATTACTAAATGATTTTTCAAAAGTTTATATAAATAAATTAGTCAATTTCCTAATTTACTAGCTTTTTGTGGTTGACAAATACTCTATCCGTCTTATTTTAATTGTCCAATTTTAACTGATCAAGTCTTTCTCTTCTAATTTTGATCGTAAATATATTTGTGTGTTATATATTAGTTGATGAAAGTTATATCAATGAAAAGTACATCTAAAACTCAATCAAATGGTGAGAACACTTTTTTTTAACGACATTCTATTCTACTCCTACTCCTACATTACACGTATGTCTGAAAGCATGACTCTCAAAAAACCCTTATAAATCCACCATCGCAGATGTGAGAAGTGAGACTTGAACCCGGGTGGATCTTCTCTAGGTCAAAGACCTTACCAATGAGCCACCAACCTAGAACATTAAAAAACATCATTTTGATGCATTAAAATTCCATAAAACTAACATAGTGCATAAGTAATTATCATTATTTAAGTGTTTAACAACACATGGATCTGTCAAAATCAAAAAAATCACGTTTTTTGTTGGATGCATCATTTTGATGAATATGCATCCAAGATGGATGCACAAAACAAAAAACATAATTTTCTCGATTTTGACAGACCAATGTGTTATTAAACACTTAAATAATGATAATTAGTTATACATTATGTTAGTTTTATGAACTTTTAATGAATCAAAATGTAGTTTTTAAATGTTTTCATCGTGTTCTTATTTTAATGTTGTTTTTATTTGATTGTCCATATATATATATATATATGTATTTTTCTTTTTTCACAAAAAACAACATTATAGTTAATTTTTTTACAAAAGATTCTTTTTTTTAAGAGTGCCACATCAAAATCACCTCAATTAAAATGCACAAGGAAACCTTATATAGTTAGTTGCAAAATATACAAATCACCTCAATAATTTGTTTTCCAAAAATGATATAAGATCACTTGATCAGAATGTATAAAGATTAAATATGAATAAAAATCAAGACACAAATTATAGTTAATTTTTTTGTTAAGATAAAAAAAGCTTAATTAGATGTATTTTATGCATGCTTATGACTATTTTTATTATGTTTAATCTCTAATAGAAGAAGTATAGACCCCTAGAAGTATTTCAAAACTTGATTTATAATTTTTAAATAATCAAATATAATATAAATTGATTTAATTCAAGAAAAAAAATTTAATCTAGTCAAATGCTAATGATGCTTAATAAGAAAGAGAGACATACCTAATAAAATAAAATATATAAAAAAGCGAGACTTGATGGGCACGTACAATATGTTTTGATTGTGTAGCATCTATCATTCTATCCTAAACTGTTTTCTAATTTTATGCTACAATTTCCTATAAATATATGAGTTTTGTTTTCTGTCATTAACTTGCATATGTTAGTTATAAAATTTAGGAGACGAACTTTTGATATAAAAATTATAAGTTCTTTATGCAATAAAAGTTGTTATATTAACTTAAAAAAATCCTAGTCCTAAGTACGTATACACACATTAATTTAGCGAAGTAATAAGCCACCTTAAATATATATGTGTGTTTTTTTCATAAATATATGTAGTTTTCTTCTAAAACGTTTAAGAATGTATTAAAATACATATACACAGTTATTAAATATCATATACTATATTATAGATAAACATTGTGTGTATACAATGTATTAAAAAACGTATTTAAGAATGTATTAAATTTTTTATTCCACGCTAATAAAATTATGAAATTTGTCACTCTTGTTTGACCTTCATCATATCATATACTATATAAAAAAAATGAAAATGTCCCATAGTATTATGTGACAATATTTAAGGATAGTTTTGAATTGATGAAGAAATTTAAAAGTTCCGATAACTACTGTTATATATATATATATATAGTTTTGAATTGATGAAGAAACTTAAAAGTTTTGATATATACATATATATATGGCCAAAGTACTTTTTTCGTTCCTGTGGTTTTCGAATAAGCATTTTTCATCCTCGCCGTTAACTTTTGGCTAAAATCGTCCCTGTGGTTTGCATTTCGTCCCTGCCGTTATAACTTTGCCGTTAACCCCCTCACACGCAAGTTACGTGAGGGGCATTTTCGTCTTTTCATAAAGTTAAGTGCAAAAAACGTCCCCGTGGTTTACCGTTTTTGCATTTTTCGTCCTCGCCGTTAACAATTTCAGGAAAAAATTTCAAAAAAAAAAACAAAAAACAAAACAAAAATTACCGTACCAATTTAATCCAAACAAAACAAAAACCTATATACCTACATTTGAGGATATGCTCAATCAATTTCAAATGCAAACACGTACATACAATATTTTAAATACCGGTAGTATACCCGTAATACCGGTATCGGAAGGTACCCCGCTACAACTATTTCTGATATTTTCGGTATTACCGTTCCGGTACTTCCGGTATTCACATTTTTTATTTTTTGAATTTTTAAAAAAATTATTTTTACAATACTTTAATGTTATTTTTTGTAATTTGTGAACTTTCTTGTAATTTGTTATAAAGAACCTATTTGTTTTTTTTTTGAATGAATTCTAATTATATTTTGACTATTTTCGTTATATTATGTAAGTTTTATAACATTTTTTAAAAAAATAAAATAAATTAAATTAGTTGTACCAGCCGGTATTAAATTAGATCCTCATATGTAGGTGTATATATAGGTTTTTAATTTGAGTTTGTTTTGATTTTTAATTAAATTTTTGTTCGAAAGTTTGTTAAATTCAAGGATGAAAAATGCAAAAATGACAAACCATAAGGACGAATTTTGCACTTAACCATAGGAACAAATGGGTAAAAAGACATATATGCCCCTCACGTGAGGGGGTTAATGGATCCAAGGACGAAATGCCACCACAGGGACGATTTTAACCAAAAATTAACGGCGAGGATGTAAAGTGCTTATTCAAAAAACCACATGGACGAAAAAAGTATTTTGGCCTATATATATATATATATATATAATATAGGTATAACTCCCAATGTATTATATTATGAAACACTAACGTATCATATATGGATGAGTGGAAAGACCCGAAGTTATGAGTTTCGTCCCCACTCCAGTATTGAGTCCTACGTGGGATTGAGACTGACATTTATTTTTGATTGTTTTTGGGATTGGGACGGACCGAGAAATCCCCATGGTTTACGGATATTTTCGGTCTCCCCTTATAGGGATCGGGACAGGTATCACATTTTCGTGATCGGGACCAGTATTGTTGGTATCAAAACTGGTACGGAACGAGACCGATTCCATACACGTTCCTAATCATGTACTTCGTATTATACTTGTATACGATTATTCACATTTTACATGGAATAAAAATGTAATTATAATTTTAAAACATTGCAAGCAATCAGTGCTTAATTACAAAATAATTGACCACTCATATGTTAGCATTTGTTTTTGCAAAGGTCTTGATTATGAGTTTTTTTTTCTAAAAGAATTATCTTTTCGTATTGAGATTATCTAAAATTAGGATGAATATTTTGGGTAAAATTAATCCATTTTAAAAGATCTTTATTTTTCTTTTTCAGGATAATATTTTCTGAGGGTTCCTGCTGAGATGAATAAGATGAGAATTTGGATCTTAATTGGAAGTCTATATAGAATCCGTTTAAATGTCAGTGTGAATACTTTGATCATCGTCTCAGAAGAAAATTGCAAGTGGAGGTGGACACATAATTCTAGTCACGAAGTGTACGTATAGATTTATTTTTAATTCCGAATATTTAGGCACCTTTTGCTAAATCCAAGCACGAGTGGGCTAATAAATTAAGATAACTACCATACAACTATACAAGAGATATCCTTTCAAAAAAAAACTATACAAGAGATATCGCACGTATAGTTCACTTTTAATTTCTCATCTCATGTATTGATAAATCTCATTAATATCTCAGTCATATATAGTCATAAACCACAACACCAAATAAACTGTACAATAATAATTATTAAATTAAAAAAAATATATAACGGGACCCCACTCTTATCTTTCTCTTTCATCCGTCCCACACCGTCCGATCATCTCAACATACTGATCAATGGACCCTGCATGAAATCCACGGCTAATAATATTACATTAGTTGTATGCACTCAGGTACACTATTATTACTTCTTGTTAATATTTTTCAAGCTCGGCCGAAGGAAACTGTCGGTCAGAGAGTCCAAGCCGATAAGCCGAGATAATGTTAGCCGGCTCATGTGGTCCCCATATAATATTCTACTTATCATTAGCCACTTATAAGTTATCAAACTCCCTTGTAGTTATCATGATAAGTAACTCTGCTTATCATCTCCTATCCTTTCAACTATTTCTATAAAAATCAACATTTCTGCAAGTAATGTCTGTATTTTAATTTAATTTTCTCCGCACATTATAGACTAGAGAGAGAAAGTGATATATATACATACACATTCATATATCTATATATCTATCTACACCTATATATAGATATAGAGAGAGAAAGTAGAGAGAGAAAGGTCTTTGTTTTATCATCAACCGATCTTTGCCAAGGTTAGTTTCTTCTTAAAGTTGTGTTCTTGTTTTTCTTGAATCTTGTATGTGCATATATATATATATATATTTATATTTATATATATTTTTTATTTTTTCCTTTCTTTTATGAGAACCCTTTTTCTTTATCTATGTTAAAGCTGCTTTCTTTACTCTGATCCGCCACACGAATTTGAAATTTCTTTTTTTCTGTATTTTTCTTAATATTATAAAGATTAAAACTTATATATATTATTTAATTGTTATTCTGCATGCTCAAACTGTGTAGTAGATATATGGTTCATTTATTATTAAGTTTTTATATTTAATTTTTTAGTTAATAAAAAGTTTCAAGGTGTAGGATATGAAGGATCTGGTTTTTGGGCAAATTTATCCTCTTTTTTTAGAATTTATTTGAAAGTCTATGGATTTTGTGTCTAAGCAAAGAAATGATTAGTTAACTCCAAATGGTATATATGTATGTATTTTCTTCAAATAATTTAGCTAAAGGTAGTGGTAGCTGACCCTGTTTATTGTTTTTTTATTTATATTTAAAAAATATCTATAATTATTCTTTTCTTTAAGGATTTTACTTGCAGATCTGCTTTATTAAAAACTTAATTATCAATTATTATTCTAATTTAGGGACAAGGGAGTTTGAGTAGCAATGTCATCTCTAAGTAGAGAGCTAGTGTTCCTGATATTGCAGTTTCTTGATGAAGAAAAATTTAAGGAGACTGTTCACAAGTAAGTCTTTGTTTATGTACATTTTTTATATGGATATTGTGTTGATTTTTTTTTCAGGCAGTTATTGTTAGTGTACACTGTATTTATGTCTGTGTCATATTAACGAAATCCTTATTATTATTATCGGGGTTTGTGATAGGCTCGAACAAGAATCGGGGTTTTTCTTTAACATGAAGTATTTTGAGGATGAGGTGCATAATGGGAACTGGGATGAGGTTGAGAAATACCTTTCTGGTTTCACTAAAGTTGATGATAATCGATATTCGATGAAGATATTTTTCGAAATAAGGAAGCAGAAGTATCTTGAGGCATTGGATAAGTAAGCCTTGTATTCGTAGTGTTCATCAAGACTATTACATTACTAATGTTGCACTTGAATAATTGGGAATGTTTGGAATTTCTTTGATAGGCATGATAGGTCAAAGGGTGTTGAGATCCTTGTAAAAGATCTTAAAGTGTTTGCTTCATTCAATGAAGACCTTTTTAAGGAGATAACACAATTGTTGACTTTGGAAAACTTTAGGTAATGCAAATGTGAATCTTTTGTTATAAGTTGTTAACTTTGTTATAGATGTCTTGATATTATGTTTTTGCGTATTAGGGAGAATGAACAATTGTCCAAATATGGAGATACTAAATCGGCCAGGGCTATAATGTTGGTTGAGCTAAAGAAGCTTATTGAAGCAAATCCCTTGTTTCGTGACAAATTGCAATTTCCAAACCTTAAGAATTCAAGGTTAAGGACTCTCATAAACCAAAGGTAAGCTAAATTTCAGCATTTGGTTTGTACCTTGTTTTATTTATCTCTCAATATAAAATGTTAACAATTTGCATTGCAGCTTGAATTGGCAGCACCAACTTTGCAAGAACCCAAGGCCAAATCCAGATATCAAAACTTTATTTGTAGACCATTCGTGTGGACAACCAAACGGTGCACGTGCTCCGTCACCGGCTAACAATCCACTTCTTGGTTCGTTACCAAAAGCTGGAGGCTTCCCACCTCTCGGTGCACATGGGGTGTGTAGTTTTTCTTTTAAGTTTCTACCACATTTGTATTTGGTATTTCATTATAGTTCTTTGACCTTTTGTTTTCCTCTCTTTAGCCGTTTCAACCTACACCAGCTCCAGTACCGACTCCCCTTGCAGGTTGGATGTCTAATCCCCCAGCTGTATCTCATCCAACAGTATCTGGTAGTGCAATTGGTCTTGGTAGTCCCTCTATTTCAGGTAATGTGTGGGTCAAATTGATTCTTCGCATCATTCTCCCAGTGACGTTTTAACAATCTTATTGTCTTGCTGACCTTTGCAGCAGCTTTGAAGCACCCAAGGACTCCAACAAATCCTTCTTTGGATTACCCATCTGCAGAATCTGATCATATTAGCAAACGAACAAGGCCCATGGGGATAACTGACGAGGTAATTTGGTCTGTTTGATTATATAAGCACTATTTCTCTTTCTATCGCGTAGGAATTGACTAATTTATTGTCTTGGTTATGAATGTTTTGGCTCATTCTACAGGTTAATCTGCCTGTTAACGTGTTGCCTGTGTCATTTCCGGGTCTTGCCAGTCATAGTCAAGCTTTTAGTGCACCTGATGACTTGCCTAAAACAGTTGCAAGGACTCTAAATCAGGGCTCATCTCCTATGAGCATGGACTTTCATCCTATTCAACAAACATTACTCTTAGGTTATTCCTATTATGATCTGGATTCATAGCTTCAAAAGGCTTGCATACTGACATTTTGTTAACGTAACTGTAATGCATCAGTCGGAACAAATGTGGGAGACATTGGACTATGGGAAGTTGGTTCAAGGGAAAAGCTGGTTCTTAAGAATTTCAAAGTTTGGAATCTCAGTGCATGTTCAATGTCTCTGCAGGTATGCAAATATAAATAATAAGTCAAAGTAAGACAATTGTCAAAAATCTTAAACTCTTTAACATGGATTCAGGCTGCTCTAGTGAAGGATCCTGGTGTCTCAGTGAACCGTGTAATTTGGAGTCCAGATGGAGCATTGTTTGGTGAGTCTTGGTAGCATCTAGTGAATGGCTTTGTCCCTGCAAAACTTGATAGTTTGTTGATTCCATATTTATATGAGCAGGAGTTGCGTATTCAAGGCACATTGTACAAATATATTCATATCATGGAGGTGATGATGTCAGACAGAATGTAGAGGTACACTTGGTTACTTTTTGCTGACTGATCATATGTATAAAAGGTATAAAATGACACTTGTTCTTTTGTAGATTGATGCTCATGTTGGCGGAGTAAATGATCTTGCATTCTCTCATCCCAACAAGCAACTTTGTGTGATAACTTGTGGGGATGACAAGACCATCAAGGTTTGCTTTTGCATAAATTGCTAATGATCAACTAACTTGAGTTTCCTTAATTGTGCTATTGCTAATCACGATTTTCTTGGAAGGTCTGGGATGCGACAACTGGTGTTAAAAAGTACACTTTTGAAGGTCATGAAGCTCCTGTATATTCTGTATGCCCTCACTATAAAGAGAACATTCAGTTCATATTTTCAACGGCTTTGGATGGGAAGATAAAAGCATGGTTGTATGATAACATGGGATCACGAGTTGATTACGAGGCTCCGGGTCGCTGGTGCACAACAATGGCATACAGTGCTGATGGGACAAGGTTTGCTGTCACTGGATTAATGCATATGTGCTGTTCATGAATTTTATTCTTAAAAATAATGACATTGTAATTGGATATAATTATTTCAGGCTCTTTTCATGCGGGACTAGCAAGGATGGGGAGTCACACATTGTGGAATGGAACGAGAGTGAAGGGGCTGTAAAAAGAACGTATATGGGTTTCCGGAAACGATCTCTAGGTGTTGTTCAGTTTGATACTACTAAAAACCGGTTTTTGGCAGCCGGTGATGATTTTTCCATTAAATATTGGGATATGGACAATACTCAGCTTTTGACAAGTATTGATGCTGATGGAGGTCTTCCGGTAGTACCTTTATTTCATAATAAGAACATTTTCCATGAAGAAAAAGTAACTACATATCTAATTATTGGTCTTTCTGTAATTCACAGGCAAGCCCACGTATCCGGTTCAATAAAGATGGCGCCCTCTTGGCTGTTTCTGCGAATGATAATGGTATAAAAATTCTGGCAAATTCAGACGGTCTTAGATTACTTCGCACTTTTGAGAATCTTTCATTCGATGGTGCTGCTTCAAGAACTCCTGAAGCTGCGAAGGTACCTTTTTATAATATTACTTGCAACATGATCAGAACTACTTTGAGTATATTGCATTGTATAACTGATATATGCTTATGATGTTATATGAAATGCAGCCTACCATCAACACTATATCTGCTGTGGCGAATAATAGTGCTGCATTAGCAGAAAGGGTTCAATCAGTTGGGTCAATCTCTGCAGTGGTTAGTGCTTATGGTTGACTTTTGCTAAAGCTTGTGTTTGACCTACATTGAAAGCCTGTGTTTAATTTTGACTAAATGCCAGAACGGTGATGCCCGAAGCATGGCAGATGTGAAACCTAGGATTGGGGAAGAATCCAATGACAAATCAAAGATTTGGAAACTCACTGAGATTAATGAAGCTTCTCAGTGTCGGTCACTGAAGCTCCCAGAGAACATGAGAGTGACGAAGGTATACTCATAATATGATACTGTACGTAGTTTAGTGCGTTAAAAGTAACTAACTTTGGCCAAAATTGTCTTACGCTTGGCCAAATTTATAGTCCACAAAACACATCAAAGTTTCAAAGTTTTGATATAAGGTAACCCAACTTTCAATAGATTGTTCATCTAACCACCAATCAGTCAAACCATTGATATGGCTGCTTACGAGTCGATAACTGTTGATGATGTTGGCTCTTTGCTTTTTCTTCGATTGTGTCACCTGAAATAAAAATTCGAAGACAATTGGTTACCATTTATGCAATTATCCCAGATGCCGAATGATGCAGTTTAGGTGCTTTTGTGCATAATTTCAACATCTATAGCTTGAAGTTAACTGGAGTTCTTTTCTTTATCACACAGATATCAAGATTGATATATACAAATTCTGGAAATGCTATATTAGCATTAGCATCGAATGCTATCCATTTGTTGTGGAAATGGCAACGTAATGAACGTAACTCAAGTGGCAAGGTGACTTTTGATTTACTGATTAAAAGAAGCTTTGAAACCAACATTTAATAATGAATTGCCTTTCATAATACTACTGCAGGCAACGGCTGGTGTTTCACCACAGCTATGGCAACCTTCAAGTGGAATTTTGATGACTAATGATGTGGCGGAGACTAACCCTGAAGAATCTGTGGCCTGCTTTGCTTTGTCTAAAAACGATTCTTATGTGATGTCTGCGTCAGGAGGAAAGATCTCCTTGTTCAATATGATGACATTCAAGGTAAGCTCTACTTTTCTATATGTGACAAAACTTTAGACTTTTGAGGCCAAATGGCAAATTGTTTATTTAGGTAACTGGATTACCCAGGGTTATATTCAAATGGCGAATTGTTGTTTGGCCTTAAAAGTCAAATTGCACATTTAACGTTGAACTAGTATGACTAACCAAGGATGGTTATTGGCCATTGCAGACAATGACTACATTCATGCCTCCACCACCTGCAGCAACGTTTCTTGCTTTCCATCCACAAGACAACAACATCATAGCAATTGGTATGGATGACTCAACAATCCAGATCTATAACGTTCGTGTTGATGAGGTATATAAAGATAACATTGTTACCAGTTTATAGAAAATAAAAAACCCCTTCTGGTTCAAAGCCTTCAGCTTGTATTGCTGACTACATTGAATTGATATACCAAATACCAATTTTCTTGTGAAGGTTAAAAGCAAACTAAAAGGCCACTCAAAAAGAATCACGGGTCTTGCCTTTTCTCATGTGCTAAATGTCCTAGTCTCATCTGGAGCTGATGCTCAGGTTAGTAAAGATCATAAGAGTTCCATACTTCCATCTTTAAAAATCTTAATAGAAACCAACTGAATTTTTCATTCAAGATTCTTTAAAATTTATTTTTTCTCATGTTTATTGTTTAGATCTGCGTATGGAGTTCTGATGGATGGGAAAAACAAAAGTCACGGTACGTCCAACTCCCTCCAGGGAGGACACCGTCACCACAGTCTGATACTCGGGTTCAGTTTCATCATGATCAGATCCATTTTCTTGTTGTTCACGAGACTCAACTCGCTATCTATGAAACAACAAAACTAGAATGCGTAAAACAGGTTTGGTTACTGTTCTCTCTCTCTCTCTCTCTCTCTCTCTCTATATATATATATATATATATAAATTTAACATTGTGGTATCTTGACAATTCCATGACACGAATTGTTCTTCTTTCAGTGGATCCAACGTGAATCTTCAGCCCCAATATCACATGCAACTTTTTCATGTGATAGTCAGCTGATATATGCAAGCTTCCTAGATTCAACTATTTGTGTGTTCACTGCTTCTCACCTCCGTCTTCGTTGTCGTATTAATCCAGCTGCATATCTTACAAGGCATTATAACGAAAACCAATTTTTTTGTTTTTCTCAAGAAAGAAATCATGTTTTTTTGTATCTTTTGCTAATGACTTGTAGTTTCTTACAGTAACTTAAATGTGCACCCGCTGGTGATCGCTGCTCATCCACAAGAACCTAATCAATTTGCATTAGGCCTTTCAGATGGAATGGTTCATGTTTTGGAGCCTCTTGAATCTGACGGCAGATGGGGTGTGCCACCACCAGCTGAAAATGGCTCCACAAGCACTGTCCCCGCTACACCCCCAGCTGCTGGTTCAGGGTCGGAACAACCCACCCAAAGATGACCATGCTGTTTCCAGGAGCTAAATACTTTCTGTGCAGTTCCAACTTAGTAGGTATCTTGTCATTATTGTTGGAGATTATTTTACCTTTTTGGTTTTTTCTGTTTTTTTTGTCAATTCAGTTTGCAAATGCTGGAAAATGTTTAGTTAGTGAATTGACTTGTTCTAACTTGTTATGTAAGATGTTGTGAAGCGTAAATGCCAATAGTCTCATGTTATTTTAACCGTTTGAATGACCAAAAGTTTGTTTTTTCTTTGGTTTGGATTACAGTGGTTAATCAAACGGTTTATGTTCCATAAGATTCGTCTCGAATTAATTGTCCGGGATGCAATACTGTACTCGAAACTTATTTCAAGTTTTAATAATGTGTGCTGCTTTTTTTCTCATCCAATATAAACTTTGATAAGTATGGTCATCAATTTTTGACTTCGAAGTTTACATTTTTTTATATCTACTGAACAAAAGAGTAATATAAATATATGATTGTGATGAGACGTTCAATATATAAACCTGGCTCTTTTTCAGAAAGTAGCCCATATAGATACTGAAAGATGTTTTCATGTGGATGATGACAATGCATATTGATTGTGAGTTTGTGACAAGTAACATTTCAAAATGGTTGTATTTTAACGGTAAAACTAAAAATAAAATCAAACATGTTTCTTTTATTAATCCACAAAGGCTGGGGTTGAAGTCGAACTAATGTTTTAAAAACCGGTATTTTAATCATACTGGTGTGGAAAAAATTTCTGGTATTACAGGTATTATCGGATATACTGAAATACCGGCCGGTACGGTGATTTTAGCTTATTTTATTATTATTCTACAAAATTTGTTACAATTTAACAAAAATAGTCAAAAAAATAATTATAATTCACTAAAAAATAATACCAAATAAATATTTCATAACAAAACATAAGGTTTAAAGTTCACAAATAACAAAAACTAACATTAAAGTATCATAAAAAATATTTAAAAAATAAATAAATTAAAATACCGGAAATATCGGAATGGTAATACGGAAAACACCGGCCGGTATGAAATAGTTTAAAATACCAGGATTAAAATACTGGAGCACCCTCAAATGCCGGTAATACCGACCGATTATTAAAACATTGAGTCGAACAGTGCTTGTAGAGACTGCTAACAAAACAGATTAACAGCCTAAGACTGTTTCAATGACATTTACTAACTTCTACTAGGATACTGGAGGACTGTGTCAGGCCTTGGTGGCAGTGTAAGACCAAGGCGACACATGAAGAACCCCACTAGCAAGCTAGCGTGATGGGTTTTCCCCCATAAAAAATAAGATTAATATCGAGTGAGCCGATGGCTCACATATCAGATATTAAACTGATAAGAACAGATACTACACTTGATCTTAGCCAAAAGGCCGAGAAAGGTATTCTTTTCCAATTCTTGGTCCTTGGTTTTTGTAGGCTATCCTTCCACATCTGTTTTCTTCACTCGGGCGATGTGGGATTCTGAGCTGTTACTTAACCAAGCAGAAGCATGGGATCTTTTTCACGAAACTTCAAACAATCTGAAACTAAGGATAATTGTAATTTGTACCAATAGGCAAAAAGTTCAAGCATTAGATATTCATCCACTGAATTTCACACCAAGTAACATAGGCAATGAGAAAAACAAAGCGACAATATAATAGTAATAGAAATATACTTCATGAGGTCTGGCATTTGCAGTTCCTTTCTTTCTAAAAACTCATTCAACTTTTAATTGCTTAATAGAATTAATGCAACATAAAGTAAAAAGCAACTTTACTACTCTAGATTTAACTTTTAACTGCTTAATAGTATTGACTATTATTAAAAGCAAGAGCAACACAAAAAAAAGACGATTCACATCAAGATTTTTTGGGTATCCTATTGCAAATCATAAAAAGAAAATAGATTAGAAAGAAACTAAAGAAATGCTGTATCAAACTACTTGTATTCTTGTAGTTCGGTCTCCAAGTTTTTGGAATGCTCCAAATTCCACTTGAGCATCCAAATATGGTCAATACCAACAAAACATCTCTAAACAAAATGTGAGCACTGAGCAACATGCCAAATGTATTCGAAGAAGAGCATAGCAAATGAATCATTTCCAAAAGTAAACCAACCCATTGGGTTGCTTCGACAAACATCATCGGATTTCAAAGTAGCACGATCTAATTCAAAAATTCCCCCCAATTGAGCACGTCTTGCTTATTTTTTTGACAATAACACAATCACTATAACTGACTTTATTGAGTTCACCACCATAGAACTCAACAGTTACACGTACTTTTTCGACAGTATACTTGGATAAAAACTAATATGGCAAGGTAGGAGTAATGCTTAACATTATTATCCTTTTATACTAACTATAAGCTGCAATCGTGAGTGCCACGCTGCAAGAATATACTTGAAAATGATATAAAGAGTATTTTAGTGTGATGCGGGATGATTATCAAAAGGTTCAAAATCTAATTATCGAATCTTTTATTAATTAGTGTTTTAGCTTTTATTTATATTGTTTCTTATTTTAGTGGTTGTAGGATCTATTTATAGGGGTTTTGTTTATTGTAAAAAAACAGTTGATTATTTTGAGTTTATAAGAAAATTGACTTTTGTCAAGAAAAACCGGCAAGGTTTATTGTCATTGATCACTTATGTGTTCTTGAGCCATTGATTGCACGCGTAACTGCATCAGTTGGTATTAGAGTTCAGGTTGATTCAAATGGCTCAACATGAAGAGAAGAACATCTTTTTTCGCAGATTCGCCGATAGAGGCAGTGACAAGAGTGTTTTCTATTCATGTGCTCGTGAAGATCGTTTCTACCGAAACCGTAGATCCGCCGACCGAGGCAATGGGATGGTGGACCGTGACCCACGGGATATCATTGAGATCAAACGACTTCGGAGACGAGTCCGAGATCTAGAAATACAACACGAGATTAGGCAGATCTGGAAAAGGATCCGAGAGATCGAGTTGCAACAGGAGACGAGGAAGAAAACCGATTCGAGGTACGTTGTCCGGGACGATGTGTATGAGGAGGATCATCATTCTGATCATCCTACTGATCATTTTCCACCTCGGTTCCATGTACCGATCTATGAAGATAAAGCTGATGTTGTGTTTTTACATAATGAAGAACCCCGATATGATGACGACGGGGTTGCTCCAGATGAAGAAGAGTGCTTATTGGTACGAGAAGCTCTTGGCGATAAACTGCCCGTGCTAGAAAACGTTGATTTACTTTGGCTTGGGTATAATAGGAATGATGCTGATGAAACTATTGGCCTTAATCAAAGGTCGTTGAACAAGGAGTCATGGAACTTTTTTAGAGATTTGAAAGCTAATCTTCAGGTTATCTTAGAGTCCGCCGTCGATGATCACCGAATAGATGCAAATTGGAAGTGGTTAACGACAATTATGGATATATCATCTTTAGAAAAAGAATCAATAGACCCAATTAGCAATGGTAACTATGTTCCGGATTCTCAGGGGATTCTCTTTGAAAATCAATCACGTCCTAAAACTTTGCCTATGAATGCATTGGAAATATTAAGGGCAGCCGAAATTATTGGGATTGTGAATAGTTCGGTGAGTTTGTTTAACAATAAAGGTGGGGTTCAATTTCAAAAAAGGAATACAAGATTCATGAATAATATTCTACATTTAAATGAAGTGGGCGAAATACCAACTTCACAAATTGGAGCTCGGTTTATCCTCGATAATATTAATGAGTGTAAAATGGTTCTATTTGATCCCGGTGGTTTATTAGGAGGCAAAACTCGAGGACGAGTTTTTTTCGAAGAGAGGGAGAATGATGCGGGATGATTATCAAAAGATTTGAATAAATCTAATTATCGAATCTTTTATTAATTAGTGTTTAGCTTTTATTTATTTTGTTTCCTATTTTAGTGGTTGTAGGATCTATTTATAGGGGTTTTGTTTATTGTAAAAAAGCAGTTGATTATTTTGAGTTTATAAGAAAATTGACTTTTGTCAAGAAAAACCGGCAAGGTTTATTGTCATTGATCACTTATGTGTTCTTGAGCAATTTGATCGCACGCGTATCTGCATCATAGTGTATGTTTACTGAGAAGAGTTCTTAATTATTATGTAACTCAATAAAATATATACAACAGATAAAGGTTCAATGGCTGAAGAGCGTCAATACGATTTTGGGACATATTATTGTTTTAGTATGTTGGCTACTTGGAAAGAGGGTCGGGATCTCTCTTCACGACAACATATCACCGGAGTAACCCTTCTCAAAATAGCATAACTATTGTGTGTTAAAATATATCCACATCATTGTTCATTGGTTTGCACTATAGGGTAGACGAGCAAAGACCAACTACTGAATGTAACATTTCAAGAAGTACCAACGAAGAAGTAAACTAATGTTCCATTGATCAAGTTTCACATGTTACTGTAATTTTAAAAGAGTACTAAAACCTCTATACGCACAGCTAATCAGTTTAGTATAAAAATGAAAAGATTTGATACTATAAAATGGGCAGGGGCTGCGCGAACGCAAGCCCCCACTGCAACAAATTATGATGTAGGTTCGACCAACTTGGGCCGACCTTAGACAGGCACCTCTCCGATATGTGCAATGGAGATCACCAATCTAGGCCATGGACCTTCTTGATCGTCCATAGACCCCATCCAGGTAAGTGATTTCCTCAACGGCTTCCCTCAACTTTTATACCATCAGCTTCCCCATACTTTCTTTTTTCCAACCAATGTGGGATCAGATTCAGAATTCAGAACTTCGCAGAAACTGAACTCTTCTATCCATTACTGAAACTATCAAGGGTACAGAATAGTAAGTGAACCTTTTTACCAAACATTGCAAGGCTCTTTATTAAATGAAACAATGTTAAGTCATTGCTAAAACCTATACAAAAAGACATGTTACGACTCTCCCATTCCTTGTAAGAATTTCTGTCCCCAAAATCCAGTTCATCAATGAAACCCTGACACATGGTTAAGTTTACTGATCTTGCATATAAAAGTGTACTTGTAAGGTGGTATACCACATTACAAGTGAATGCTTTGAAGTTTGAACCAATATCAAATCAAATATATTATTACAATTAGCAGGTGCAACCAGGTTCCTATTTAACCCACTATAACATAATCAAAATCTACCAGACCTTTTGGTAGCTTTAAAGACGAAGTTAGGCAGTGGCTAGGAAGAACACCCCGCTATCATTAATTATGACATAGTCCCATTGTTTTGGATGCACCGTTGCAGTAAACTTTTTACTAGAATATTGGAGGGGTGTGCCAGGCCTTGGTGGTAGTGTAAGACCAAGGCGACACATGAAGAACCCCACTAGCAAGCTAGCGTGATGGGCCTTCCCCCATAAAAAATAAGATTAATATCGAGTGAGCCGATGGCTCACATATCAGATATTAAACTGATAAGAACAGATACTACACTTGATCTTAGCCAAAAGGCCGAGAAAGGTATGCTTTTTCTTCCCTTGGGCCTGGGTTTTTATGGACAGTCTCCTATGTATAGATTTATTTTGTTAGGCGATGTGGGATACTTTTGACGTAAGGTTTAATTTGCCAACTCATTCCTTTCTGTGCAGACTTGATGGAAATGCTTGGCTGGGGTTTTCCTTCCGTAATCAAGATCTTCCATTAAGAGCTACACATATAAAATTTAATCTGCATAACAAATAGAGATTAAATTCATTCACATATCACATATCAGCTTTATTAAGAGACTTCAAACACAAAAACATGACGTGTTGATTTTTAATATCAAACCTTAATTTGTTTTTCAACATGTCTTATGAGTTTCAAGCGGAACTCTATCAGCTCCCATTTTTCCTTAAAGTAGAGTAGAATTGTAGAAAGTAACCACTAGAAGATTGTAAAAGCAAGGATTTCGGTTTACTTGACCAAGATTTGTTCTAGATACCTTAATTTATATATATATATATATATGCTAGGGTGAAAAGTGAAAACTGAAAAAATGTTCAACATCTTAACCTTTGGCCACTTTGAATCCATAAAATGTGTTCCATATACATGAGGTGAGGTTCTATTAGAGCTAGTTTGAGTAATGGATACGAAGCATAATAAGTCCCAAATACTCGTGTGGTGTAGTCGGATACTAACTTATCTCAAACACCCTCACAATTTCACATATTTGTGGCACGAAGTTGTACGTTTCCCTAGTCTTTATTATCTTGATGAAACAGAGTATTAATTACAATGAATATGGCCTAAACTGCGTATCCATATATTTGTACTGTAGTCCGATATTAATTTGCTTCTAGGAATGTTACATACTTACATTTGTGGCATGAAGTAGTACACCTCCTTTGTTGTATTATCTTAAGTCTTAACAGAGGTGGCTCAACAGTAGTACGAGACTAGGCGATCGCTTTAGGCCCTCAAATTTTCAAGGCCTCAATATTCTGTATATTAGACTTAATGTTTGGATTTAGGACTAAGTATCATTATACAATTTACATTGCAGTAACGTCTTTTTAGTTTTTAAATAACAACTAATTTTTATTACTAGTTGTTGAATAACAAAAGTCGAGCTAATTTTTTTTATTACTTTAATTTATATCGTAATGGATTAGGCCTCCAAAATTGATTTTGTTTGAGGCCTCTACAAACTTTGAGCCGCCACTGAGTCTTAACAATAAATAAAACAAGTATTACAATGATAAAAGGTCTAAAGTGTGTATACAACTCTCCATGAAATTGTAAAGTGTAAACGTTTGTTAGACTACTAATTCATATAAAAGGTTCCTCGGTTTGGCTTTATAAGAGTTCAGGGCAATGAAGATGGTTTCTAGTAGAATGAAACTACTTGGCCAACCATAATGTCCATCACAACATATGGTTTTATTTTAAATCCAATAATCCAACTGGTGATTAAGACAGTAACTTGTTAGTTTATATGTTCAAAATACTTTCCTAAGTCCCAAACAAATCAATTGGTGATTAAGAGAGTAACTTGTTTAGATTATAGGTTGAAAATAATTTCCAAGTCCCTCATAACCTAGAGCCCCACTTTGTAAGGCCCCCAAGTTTATATGTTAGGTTTGTTATATGGGCTTATGGTTAAAATAGCATAAGGAAGCCAATAAAATTAGTGATTTCATGCACCCCCCAACCCCCAATCCCAAAGAAATAGAGCGGTCCCCTTGATGTCATGTTATATACACGGTCCCCTTCATGTCATGTTATATACGAGTAGTACAAAGAGAAAATAAAAAGGTTATGACAAGATAGTGACCGGTCCCTACTTTGATGTCATGTTATAAAGTATAAAATGAAAATAAAGAGGCTAAGGCAAAATACTGACAAGATAAAATGGACAACATAAATATGACATATGGAAAACAAGATAAACTGAACCACTTAAGAAAGTTGTTTCTGTCATGTTTATAAAATTAAATGAGGACAAAACTTAAGGATAGTGACATATACATCTCTATTTCTATTGTTACATTAATGAAACAATCTTTTAAAACATTACTTATAACTTTGTCAGATCATTAATTCTAAAACATTACTTCAAAGTTAATGAAAATGACAAGAAGAATACAGGGAAAATTAAAAAATAAAATAAATAAGAAAAACGTTGCCATTTGCAAAACAAAATCCGTATAAAACAAAAAAACAATGAATCAGTAGGTGGTCCAATATCTATATATCATTTGTAAGAGGGGTGCGACTAATAGCCGCCTAAAATTATACTGGAAGACAGTCTGGAAGTCTGGAACACAACAAGAGCGGCTTTAATTGATTCAATGTTATCTTTCTTTATCTATATTTATACGAGTAGGGTGACTATTAAATGAGAATAAAATAAAATGATAACAAATGAGAATACTTAAAAACTATATTTTAATGCATTAAAAGTCCATAAAAGTGACATATCGCATAACTAATTATCATTATTTAAGTGTTTAACAACACATTGACCCGTCAAAATCGACAAAATCACGTTTTTTGTTGGATGCATCATTTTGATGAATATGCATCCAAGATGGATGCACATAAAAAAAACGTGATATTTTCGATTTTGACGAATCAATGTGTTGTTAAACACTTATAATGATAATTAGTTACGCACTATGTTAGTTTTATGGACTTTTAATGCATCAAACTGATGTTTTTAAGTGTTTTCACCGTTCTTATTTTAAAACTTAAAACTCGCAGAATACGGCACTGAGCAGTTTCTTTCTTTTCTTAATTTAATTAATCTCTTTATTTTTAATGTGGATCGTTTACGGCTAATGTGGTTAAGTCTTTGAATATCAATTAATTTTTTACTTATATGTCATATTTATTTTCTCATTTTAATATTTTATGATATATTATTTAAAGTAACCATTTAGTTAAATTTATTATTTAAAGTTTATACAATGAATAAAAACTTTGAGTTCTTACATTTAGTCTTGTACTTATCTAAGTTATTATCTAAAATAACAATTACATATCGATTCTATCGAACTATTTTCGCATTGAATTAGATAATAATACATTGAATTTTTTTTTCCCTTTCACCCTTTTTTTTAAAAAAGATTTTATTTTACCTTTTAGTTACTAAATAAAAGTTTAATCTTTTACTCATGTTTAGTAAATTATTTATTTCTTGAAATTTAACCCTTTCAGTTTATGTTTTATTCATTGAATTAATTATTATTTATGAAATATATTTTATATATTATATTCCTTGATTTCATTTGTTGTTACATGCTATATAATTTATAAATTATTAGAAACACAACTCCATTGATTACTATTAAAATATATTCATTTATAAAATAAATGGCTTTAATAAGTAAATTTATATTTGAATAGTTGCTACAATATTGTAGTCTTATAAATTAAATTTAGAAGATGCATTATTTATTTTAATAGACTTTTACGACAATAATTTCACCATACAATGCATGAGTTTAATCTAGTAAACTTATAATCAATTAAAAGTTATTTAAGTGGTCAAGTTTTAATGTATATAGTTTTATTTTAGACACCTACAAAAAGTTATACCAATTTAATTATAAAAAAATTACCACCCAACTTTTTAGGTAAGAAAGAAAACTACTAATCAAAACATAATCAAAACATAACAAGTGTTCATGATGGATCCTACAACTATTACTTATATACTTAATATATATTATAATATACTATTAAATACTTAAGCTTTTTTTTATAATTTATATGGGTTTCTTCTTAAAGATATTAAGTATATGATTGTGTTGCAGTCATTGTTTATAAAAGAAGGCATTGCGATAAGTGATCCGAATTGTATTTTAAAAAGAAAAAGTATATACTGGATGAATTTATGGGTTAAGTGCGTCGGAATGCAGTTAACTAATCCCAAAAAGTTATTGTGTGCACGACCTATATGTTTGTTTTATTGTATTCATAAAACTTGTTCAAGAGTCCCATAGTAAACAAAAGTTACCGGATAAGAATTTAGTCGGTCACCACTTTCACGTTGACCCGTTGGCTACTTACGTGACATGCACACAATAACTTTTTGGGATTAGTATAAACTAATCCCAAAAAGTTATAGTTATGCACACAATAAAAATAATGATTTACATACAATGTTTGTGTATATGAAAAAACTGTACCGACAAACAGATTCAACCACAAATTACAAACAGATTCAACCTTCCCATCGGAAAACCCGTCGGGTTTTTTTGTATTTATTTATTTAAATAAAGGCATATTCACTACATACAATGGTATACATATACATTTATCCCGTATACAGCATATTCAACCTTCCCGTATCGATTAAGTGAGTTTTGGTTGTGTTTCGTTTTTTCTGGCCAAGGATTCCGACGAGATTTGTTCCAACCACTTGCAAATCCAATCATCTTCGGCGTTGCTTTTTATCATCTTCAACAAAAACCAATACGTACGGGGATCATAAATCATACTGGTTTATCTAACAACATCTCAAAATTAGTTATTTGGATTTGATGATCGAGAAATAGCAATAGCAGCAGATGGCGGTGGTAGTTGGATATTGATTTATGATGATCGAGAGTAGTTGGTTCCTAGTTTATCGCAATAGCAGCAGATGGCGGTGCTAATTGATTGTCCCTGTTATCGCTCCTCCGCCGCCGCCACCTCTCATCACCACCACCACTTCCAGCCCCCCTATCCTTAGATGAACAACATCATCAATTTATCATCATCGTCCATGTCTAGACTTTAGACCCACCATCGTCTTGATCATTTTTATTTGGTAAATATACATCAAAACACATACCCACTAATCATAAGCAGGAAACCGGTTCCATGTTTACTATAACCATCTTTTCAAGTTTCTTGAATATAATAAAACAAACTTAGAATTCGTGCACACAATAATTTTATGGGATTAGTTAACTGCATTCTGGCGCACTTAACCCTAAATTTATTTACAAAATTAGTACGTACCTATGAGTTATTAATATAAACTTTTTGTTAGTAATAGATTTTTTTTTTTCCAATTTATATGGGTTTCCTCCTAAAGATGTTAGACATATATGATCGCGTTGTTGACACTAATTATAAAAGGTGGCGTTGCGGTTAGTTATAAGCTTTTGTAATATACGTTTATGTTTATATGTATCATACGCGTCATGAATTTTTCTTATAGTAATTTTTTTGCACAACATCCAGATTAAAAACTAGTTACTTGTGATAAACTTTCCAAACAATTGGAAAACAAAATTATTTTATCAAATTACATTTTCCACAACAATAATCCATTGTGCATCCACACGACACGAGTGTTGAAGAGTACACACAACAAACAAACAAACAAACAAACCGGATAAGCTCCGGTTTTGCCCTATCAATCAATCCATCTCCCCCAAAACCCCTCCCCACTTTCATAAACCCCCCAAAATTCATCTTCAATCCAACTTTCATCCCGGCGACCATGACATCAGCATCAATTAACCTAACTACTACTTTTATCGGATTCACTACTAAGCTTCATAAAACCTCACTTTCCGGCAATCATTTCCGTCGTCTCTATACAAACATCACTTTCCGTCATCTAAATCTCACAACAAATTCACCTTTCTCCCGTCCGCCCCTCACCGCCGTTAGTGACCGCTTCTCACGCAACTTCTCTGCTTCCGAAACCGCTACGCCACCTCAGCAGGACGAAGATTCCGATATCCTGACGAAGATTCCGCCGGACGATCGTATTCCGGCGACGATCATTACTGGTTTCTTAGGTTCCGGCAAGGTTATATCATTTCTGATTGTATTTATAGATTATTTTGAATTTTGAGTGAAGTTAGGGCCAAGGAAATTGAATAGAATAGTTTTAGCTAATCATGATTTTTAATCGTGATTTGTATTTGAACAGACTACATTGTTGAACCATATACTGACAGCTGATCACGGTAAACGGATCGCAGTTATCGAAAATGAGGTAATTTTATCATACTTCACTGTTTCATAATACAGTAAACTTGCTTTTGTATGTATTGAACTTTCACATGTATCCGCCTTTTATAGCATGTAAATTGGTGATATGTTGCTGGTTTTGTTGAAGTCACAACTTGTATGCCTGCTACTTTATCAACATAACTTTCTAATCTTATTGTTCGATGTAACTAACCTTTTATAGATTCTAAAACAGTACTGTTTTGGTATTGTCACAACTTATATGGCTATCATTACAAGCAGTATTTCAACAAATATCGAAATTTATTGGTTACCTTATGAAAAAAGCTCTCCAGATATATAAATAAAAATATACTTAAAAGCTTGGTAACACACATAACAAGGTTTGTAAGTATGATATAAACAATATAGCAAACGGTGGTAGTTTGGTGTACTTAGCATTTGGATTATTGTTTGGAAGTTTATGATGTATGCGGTCATGTTGATAGCTTAAATGCATTTGCGTTGGGATGTGGTTTATTTTTTGTGTTATATTTTCAGTATGGAGAGGTAGATATTGATGGATCCTTAGTTGCTGCAAAAGCTGCTGGAGTGGAGGACATTATCATGCTTAACAATGGTTGTTTGTGCTGTACAGTCAGGGGTGATCTAGTTAGAATGATAGGAGAGTTGGTGAGTAAAAAGAAAGGGAAATTTGACCATATTGTCATAGAGACTACAGGTAGGAAACTGTGGTTGCTGTAAACTTGATTTATATGTTTAAATTCTAGCACGATATCTGATAGGCTTGAACTATGTACTTATTATTCTGTGAAATTTGCAGGGCTAGCAAATCCAGCACCAATTATTCAGACATTTTATGCTGAAGATCAGATTTTTAATGATGTTAAGCTGGATGGTGTAGTCACCTTGGTAGATGCAAAGCATGCGAATATTCATTTGAATGATGTTAAGCCGAAAGGAGTTGTCAACGAGGCAGTAGAGCAAATTGCTTATGCTGACCGTATAATAGTCAACAAGGTATCTGCAACTATCACCTTTTATTTTTTTCCATTGTTGTGTGGTTGACGTGCATTTAATACAAGACCTTGTCTTATATTTGAAGTTTTCAATTTATACAATTTTTTTGGCAGAATAATGCCTTTTTAATAGTTATCTTGTATGTCACTTGTTTTGTTTTCTGATGAGTTTCAAAGTTTATACTGCCATACGATGATGATGATATGAATATGAACTTATAAATGCTGCTAGTGTATGAAACGTGGAGTTGAGTCTCTATAGGTGTCATGTTGTTTCTTTCCTTTCTGTTTGTCCACCAAGCGCCTTTTTAATCAATATAGTTTGGGCCATAGAAAATTAAAGCTTTTTGGTACCTAAGTGTCTTTCTCTTGACCAGTAAACATCTTAACGTGAGTATTCCTTATTTATAATATTGTTAATCACTAGGGTGGTTGTCCATTGTCAAAAAAATGTACCTTTCGATGTAGAGGTCATAAGTTCTATCCTTGGCATAAACCCCCTAGTGACCATGGAGGTTCACACGCTATGACTCCGGGCTTGCGAGTTACCTTGGGGGATTAGTGTGCTCACAAAGCGAGTGGGATCACCCAAGCTCGTAAGAGGCCAAAAAAAAAAATAAAAATTAGTTGGCATCTATTATTGGATAGTAGAATTGATGGCTTTTAATTTTGCTTGTTTAGACTGATCTTGTTGGAAATGGGGAAGTGGCTGCTTTGGTTCAGCGGATAAAGGTACATGGTCACTTATCTAGTTGGTAAAATCTGTTCTTTTGTATTGATTTTTTATTGCTTGTTAATCAATTAACTTAATGACACTGGAATACAGGGCATTAATCGCATGGCCGAATTAAAGCGTACTGAGTTCGGAAAAGTGGATTTGGATTACGTTCTTGGGATTGGAGGTTTTGATTTAGAAAGGTTATTCTCTCTTCATGTCTTCAGCTTGGAAATATCTGCTTTTACAGATAGAAGTGTTTATGCACTTCTCATTTGGATCTGCAAGAATTTCATCAATGAGATGATTGATGGTGTTGATATGAACATATCTTTCTGCATTTTCCTTGAATGCTGGCCAAATAATATATTGTATAAGAATTGTTGTAGTTGATGTCCCATGCTACATGATTGTATCATGATTAACTCACGGGCTTGTACTTAGCAAAATTTTTATTGCTTTGCTAGAATTGATGCTGCTATTGAGGAGGAAGCAAAGGTTGATGAGCACCATCATGACCACGAGCATGAACATGATCATGACCATGATAATTGTCATGATCATGATCATCACCATCATGACCATGACCATAAACATGGTAATTTGAACTTAATTTATGCTATTCCCTAATGTGCTGCCCATATACTTGTTTCCGGTCTGATCCCTTTTTTTTTGGCATTTTTCAGAACATCACGATCACACTCATGACCCTGGTGTCTCTTCGGTCAGCATAGTTTGTGAAGGGACCTTAGATCTTGAAAAGGTTGGCTGTGTGAGGCTTTCACATAAATTTTGCTACTGCTATCGTGTAACAGTGTCCATTTTTCTGTCAGTAACTAGTTCTATGCATGGATTGACTGACAAGTGCTATGTTATGCAGGCTAACTTCTGGCTTGGCACATTATTAATGGATAGAAGTGAGGATATATATCGCATGAAGGGACTTCTATCTATCGATGGGATGGATGAGAGATTTGTCTTCCAGGTAATTATTTATAAACTATATATTTTTCTTTGGGAGGCCGCTGCAACTCTTGGCCAAACACAAGTGCAAGTGTGTAAAGTACTGCACACAGGGTGTTCCATATAGTCGTGTATGGCAAAAGAGTTGTGTACATAGCATCTTCCTTTTTGTCTAGCTCACGTCTGTGTTCTAGAATGATTAATTATATCTGCTAGCTTACACTTTAAAGCATTAAGTTCAAAGCATGCATTTCCATTGGATTAAAATTTTTTGCCATGTTGAACAGGGAGTACATGACATATTTCAAGGATCACCAGATCGGCCGTGGAACCCGGATGAGCAAAGGGTAAACAAGATTGTGTTCATAGGGAAGAATTTAGATGCCCAGGAGTTGGAGAAGGGCTTTAAGACATGTTTAATGTGAGCTAATAACTAAATGGTATATTATGATTTGAGAGGAAATCTTTGAACTTGATATGGATAGCCTTACCATGTTGGTGATTTTTGTTGTATGATAAACAAGAGTTAATGAACAGTGCATACTTCCTTACTCCCACTTGATATAATATAGATGGAGGCTTGTGATCCTATTCTAATGGCTCAAATTAATTATTTATCAGTTTTTTGTACCATATAGTTAGATCATTAGTTTTTACTTGTTCTCAAAATAGTAATTTATCATGTTCCATGTCCCTCGGATTTTTCTCTGTTTGGTAGATGCTTATTATTCTTGTTTTGTGACCTTTCTTTGTTGATGACTTGCTCAAGTTCCGGCGGTGAAAAAAAAAAAAGAAAAAAGAAAAAAAAGGTTTTATGTAACCTTGGTTTTTATTTTTATAGCATGGTTGGGTTACTTGTTAAATACCCTGTAGCATTTTAGCATGGGCCGAGTTTGTTTGGTTATGCAAGGACTTGTCGTTAGAGTTGTTAAACGAAACAATACAGTTCGCGAGCTACCTGAATTCGACTCGTAAATTAATCGAAATCGACGCGGTTTTAGTCGAGTCGAGCTACTCGAGTAGACTTTAGAGTCGAGCTCGAGCCTCAATATAGCCTACTCGAAAAGCACGCGACCTTAACCGAGCTTGTACTTATTTACAATATAACCCTTGAATATTATATATTTTTACACAATTTATATTCTACCAGCTTAATCGAGTCGAGCTTGTGAATTGTCGAGCTTATAAGACTCATTTGATTTAAAACTTATTTTTAATTCTTAATCGAGTCAAGCCGAGCTCGAAAGTGTCGATTCATAAAACGAGCTCGGGCCTGATATTGAAAATCTAAGCTCTCATGATGAAATATCATTTAGTTGAGTTATGAACACAAACAGTAATATGGTTACCTCAAGAGGTAGCTAATGAACTTACGATATGCTTTTGCTTTATGAATATTGTCATTCTCATCTTTTAGTCCTAAAGCAAACATATATGCCTCAAAAGCTTGAACTTAAGTATGTATCACACCTTACTTTAATCAAAGTCACATCTTTGTGTTGGATTTGTGGAACTCAGCATTTGAGTCAATATTGCCTTGAGATGTGTACACATCCCTATGTGCTGCTCAGATGTGTGTTTCCGTGTTTCGTCTTTATGCTCAAAATTTAATCTTTGGACCCGCCTCTTCTGGAGGAATGCACACAAAGTTTGCTTCAATTTCTGCTGCCCTTTTGAGTCATCAAGTCTTGATATTGTCTTAGGGTTTGATATGAATGACGTCGCCTATTCAGTTTCCCATTTATGTAAGCATGTAGTCGAAACAAACAAAAGTGGATCTTGCTAACTTCTAAGGCACCTTTTTAACTTTCTGTTATAAGAAACCATCTGTCAATTATGAAATTATGATCTTACAAACAGCCACAAGGGTCGTAACATATGTCTTTTTGTATTGGTTTTTGCAATGACTTACAATGTTTCATTTATTAAAGGACCTTGCAATGTTGGTAAAAAGGTCCAGTTACACCCTTTATAGTTTCAGTAATGGATAAAAGAGTTCCGTTTCTGCCATGTTCTAAATTGTGAATCAAATCCCACATTGGTTGGAAAAAGAAAAGTATGGAGAAGCTGATAGTATAAAAGCTGAGGGAAGCCATTGATCAAAGCACTTACCTGGACGGGGTCTATGGACGATCAAGAAGGTCCATGGCCTAGATTGGTGATCTCCATTGCACATATTGGAGAGGTGCCTGTCTAAGGTCGGCCCAAGTTGGTCGAACCTACGTCATAATTTGTTGCAGTGGGGGCTTTGCGTTCGCGCAGCCCCTCCCCATTTTATAGTTTTAAATCTCTTTTCTTTTTTTTTGTTTTTATATAATCATTGATGATGATTAGCTTTTATTAATAGTTTTACAGTTAAAAGGTGGATGCATTATGATCACATTTTCGTTGGTACTTTGCTCTTGAAGTATTACATTTAGTCAATTAATAATGTAAATATTTAACTAAAAACAAAAACAGTTAGCATGGTTGTACTTTAACGGAACTTTATATAATTACTATAAAAAATCTAAGCTCTCAAGATGAAATATAATTGACTGATACGTTTTTATGGTGTTGTGATGTGTTAAGAACACAAACAATAATATGGTAGCTAATGAACTTAAGATACGTTTTTATGATATGCTTTTGCTTTATGAATTATGTCAATCTCATCTTTTAGTCCTAAAACAAACATATATGCGATATGCCTCAAAAGATTGAACTTAAGTATGTATCACACTTTACTTTCGTCAAAGTAAGATCTTTATGTTGGATTTGTGGAACTCGGCATTTGAGTCAATATTGTGTTGTGATGTGTACACATCCCTATGTGCTGCTCAGATGTGTGTTTACGTGTTTCGTCTTTATGCTCAAAGTTTAACCTTTGGATCCACCACTTCTGGGAGAATTGAGACAAAGTTTGCTTCAATTTCTGCTGCCTTTTGGAGTTATCAAGTCTTAACTTTGTCTTAGTGTTTGAAATGAATGACGGCGCCTATTGCTTCTGCCAATCCATGTGAATGAGAATGAACTCCCCTGACAACTTCCTCATCACTGCTCTTTTTGTTTCTACCTGGCCCATATATGTAAGCATGTAGTAGAAGCAAACAAAAGTGGATTTTGCTAACTTCTATGGCAACTTTTCAAGTTTCTGATATAAGAAACCATCTATCAATTAATGAAATTATGATTTTACAAACAGCCACAACAGGGGACGTATAGAGTGAAGACATCTTAAGTCGAAGGAAGCAAGTTCCCAGATCAAAAAGCAATGATCAGTACCAAAGAGTTAAAACGACAACTTAAGAAGAGGCTAAAATATCTCGAAGAAGAAAAAAAAAGGATGAAGTTAGAAATATTACAAAACACTGCAGAAAGAAAGACCTTGCTGAAGGACTTGCATCGGCAATTGAAACTCATACAACTCTCTCTTCACCCAGAAAACAATTTATGTAAGGTACAGTTATTTACGTACGTAGAATTTATGGACTACAAATTGTGTAAGCTTTTCTGTTTAAGGTTCATCCTTTGATGCTTTCTTTAAACTTCTTGGCAGAAACCGAGAGGGTGGTCAGATGGATTGTCTCAAGTTTTATATGAAGATTTGAATCCCTCTGTTGTCACCAGAGGTGGTTCAGGGACTAATTTAGTAGCAGCCCAAGGTCCTGCTGATAAGTCAAGCGTCTTATGCATAGAGGACAAAAACTGAAAGCACCATCATTGAAATTTCGCAACATTTTTATCACTTAATGTGTAGCAGAACGCATTCATTGGTCTCTTATGTATGGTTGTGACTTTGTTTTAGATTTTTACTAAAATGTTAGTTAAGTTTATTACATGGTTTTTGTTGTCATTTCACTTTGTACCATTGTAAGTGATTCGCGGCTGCGCCCGACAAGTTTATGAACATAATAACCTACACTATCAGCCCCAATATGATTAAACAGAAAGGAAAAAAAAGTGAATAATGTTCAACATTACAAATTATCATAAAGCCCTACAATAAATATAAAAACAACATAATTTACGACTTAACGTTAGAGAGGGGTTACGCAAACCCCAGTACCATTTATTACATAGGTTCAACCAACTTTGGGCCGACTTTAAACAGGCACCACTCCAGAAACTGAGCTCTCGTTTATCCTTCACCAGTTGTAATTTGGTGTGCCTCTTCCTCAGAGCTCATTGTCTTTACAGTTTTTGGTGATGGAAAATAAAATAAAATATTACTATTATGTGAGACTTCCCAGTTTCAAGCAATATAATAGATATACAATTAGAGGCACTCTTAGGAAAACTGGAAGTACTCATAGATATAGTAAGCCTTTTTTATTGATATTACAGTGTACGTTTTCACTGCAAGTACTTGATAATTTTAGAAGGTATTATCTTGAAACATTTAGGTCATTTAAAGGCCGCTAATAAAAGGCAATATCAAAGTGAAATTAGTGTAGGCCTGTATGGTGGACATTATATTATAATATATATTAAAAATAAAGTCTCGTAACCCGTGTAAAAAAAATAACTTTTTTATTTCTTTTTTATTTTCATCACATAAGTTTCAATCTTTACATTTTTAATATTAAACTATAATACTTTTTAGTAAACTTTTTATTTTATTTATTTTCACCACAAAACTTTCAATCTTTACACTTTTAGCACTAAACTATAATATTTTTTAGTAATAGTATACTTTTATTCTTTTTACTTTCATCTCAGAAGTTTCAATCTTTACACTTTTAACACTAAACTATAATACTTTTATTAAACTTTTTAGCGTGTAAAGAATAGTATATTTTTTATTTTTTTTATTTTCACCACATAAGTTTCCATCTTTACATTTTTAGCACTAAACTATAATACTTTTTAGTAAACTTTTTGTTCAATTTATTTTAACCACAAAACTTTCAATCTTTACACTTTTAGTACTAAACTATAATATTATTTAGTAATAGTATACTTTTTATTCTTTTTACTTTCACCACAGAAGTTTCAATCAATACACTTTTAGCACTAAATTATAATACTTTTTAACGTATAAAGAATAGTATATTTTTTATTTCTTTTATTTTCACCACATAAGTTTCAATCTTTACATTTTTAACACTAAACTATAATTTTTAGTAAAATTTTTGTTCTATTTATTTTCACCACAAAACTTTCAATCTTTACACTTTTAGCACTAAACTATAATATTTTTTAATAACAGTATACTTTTTATTCTTTTTACTTTCACCACAGAAGTTTCAATCTTTACACTTTTAGCACTAAAATATAATACTTTTTAGTAAACTTTGTATTCTTTTTATTTTCACTACAATATTTTAACTCTTTACACTTTTAGCATTAAACTTTCATAGTTTTTAATTTTCTTTTATTTTAAGGTACGGGAAAACGTGTATAGAATAATATACTTTTTATTTTATTTTTTATTTTCATCACAATAGTTTCACTCTTTACACTTTTAGAATAAAACTTTGATAATTCTTAGTAAACTTTTTAATCTTTTTATTTTTACCATAATATCTTAACCCCTTACACTTTTAACACTAAATTTTTCTACTTTTTGATAATTTTTTATTTTAACTACAACATTTTAACCTCTTACACTTTACCAACAAACTTTTTAACATATATTAAAAAGAAATGTACGGAAAAACTTGTAAAGAATAATAAACTTTCTATTCATTTTATTTTCACCACAACATTTTAACCCCTTATACTTTTAGCACCAAATTTTTATACTTTTTGATTTTCTTTTATTTTCACCACAACATTTACGTCTATTACACTTTTAGCACTAAACTTTTATGTGAACGACTTTCACTTTCACACAAAACTTTTACATTTCATTTTTTAATTGACAAATGTCAGTTTTTAATAATTTGAATAATACGTGTTTTTTTCAAAAAGTTTATGGCACATTATCTCTTGAATAATATTTTTTTATTAAATCGTTAACGAATGTAATGTCTCCCGGGACAACGCCCGAGTGACATATCTCGTTAAAGAATAAAGAGTGAAGTTGTGTAAGTTATTAAGTAATTATTACTTACCTCTTATCATCACCAAGTTCTTGTAGAGCAACAAAGTTATTTCTTTTCCTTTTTTATCAAGTTATATACTTATTGTTATTACTAAGTTGTTAAGGAATTAAACTATGATTAGAGGGGTGTGCCAGGCCTTGGTGGTAGTGTAAGACCAAGGCGACACACGAAGAACCCCACTAGCAAGCTAGCGTGATGGGCCTTCCCCCATAAAAAATAAGATTAATATCGAGTGAGCCGATGGCTCACATATCAGATATTAAACTGATAAGAACAGATACTACACTTGATCTTAGCCAAAAGGCCGAGAAAGGTATGCTTTTTCTTCCCTCGGGCCTTGATTTTTATAGCCAAACAGTAGTTTTCTGTTTCTTTCTTTCAAGCGATGTGGGAGGCATCTGAATGAAAAACTTATGCTTTATGCTTATCACTTACCATTAACTTAATACTACAGCTATACTTACGTATTACTTGCAACTATCTATGAACATAAAAACATATTTCAATTTTCCTGTGTTTCTTATCCTGATTACGTAGTCTTTCCATGGAATTGATGCTTTGGTTTAACTAAATTGGTGGCTAGATCTTTAATGAAGTATATACAACATGTCAGATTATTTGTTACCATTGGTTAAGAAAAATAAAACTTTGGGTACTTCACTTGGGTTAGGAATTCTTGTTTTGTTAATTCAAGGGTGAAAAGGAAAGAAGAAGAGAGGAAAAAATTATAAAATGCATTCTTAAAATCTTTTTTTAAGTGTCAAAAAGGAAGGAGTGGAGAGGATTAAAGGGGGAAGTACTGTTGTTTTTTGTTTAAAAAGTTTTCCCCTCATTTTTGAGGTGATTCGGAAGGAAAACTTCTCTTCCCTCTCCTCTCCTTTCCACCCTTAAGTTAATCTAAACAATACAATGTAGATGTGGAAGACACATAGATTATGTATCATCTATTCAAAATCCGATATAAAAGATGTTTCTGCACTCACGCACACTTCTAACTTTAATTCAGTTTCTGACGAGAAATGGTTTCTTTGTATAAGTGATTTTTCCAACCTGACTACACTATTATAAGTTTTAATTAGGGCAACTGAGTTTAATTAGAAACTGTGCTTCTATATTAGATCGATATAGAAGAGTATACAAGAAATTTAATGACATATGTTTTTCATCTAGATTGCTTAAGATGCTTTAATGCCTTCGAAATGCAAGAACATGGTGATATTCTTGCCAGTTTGTAATACTAAAACAAGCATGCATCAGCTGGAATTAGAAACAATTTGGTTATGGTCTTAGTTTTTGGATACATTCAGATGAAACAGAGAAACTCGCATCAATATAGGGAACATGAGAATGTAGACAAACCATAAAACTTCCGATTTCATTATCACCAATTTACATATAAACTGGAGTTTTATGCACATTCTGATCTTATTTATGCACATAGCTTTTCCTTATTGACAACTGTAGCTGCTTCAGGGGTGCTGAATATAGTTGTGGAGGTGCGTATACAATGGTGAAATGGTCAGTTTTTATGCTTTTAAATTCGGCTTAGTCAACTGGGATCTCAACATCCATCTTCAATCCAGGATGGTCAAGAATCTGAAACAAATTCAAACAAATGATCCATCACTTGCTTACCAAATTCCTTGTAATATCAGAAAACAAAAAATGTAGTAAATAGAACACCTTAACAAAGTCACCCAACAACAGAGAAGAATCTTTATTGTAGCCAGCTTCCTGCATAACTTTGATCAATACTTCCTGCAAACTTAAAAACAGAATTTATCAGAACAAGTTGCAGAACACAACCCCAAATTGTCCCAAGGAAAATTGTTAATAAACCATGCCTCTCGTTGCTTGTCTGACATGAATGAGCCACTTAAATCCCGCAACACCTCCATTATGTCATTGAAAGTCACCTTCCCGTTATAATCCGAATCATATACTTTGAAGATAACTGACATTATACATCTACAAGCGTTTTAGTCTTTACTCAATAGGTACCAGAAAAAATGATCAAATTATAGTCTTTTTTTAACAAGATACGTTTTCTTAGTTGCGTTCAACTTACAAAAAATCGACAAAATGAACTAACTATGTAATCTTCCATTTAGAAGCATCTACTATTTCAACAATCAGATACCACTATATATGCTAACATAAACACCAAAACAAAACCAAAAAAACAAAAGCTAATACGGTTTAAAACTTACGTTCAATCTTCTGAGGCATAGTTGCTTTAGGATTAAAAGCAGACAAAAAAATCACAAAATCTTTAAAGTTCAAACCATCCACCATCTTCAGCAATCTCTATAAACACGAAATAAAACCAAACCTATCATCAAAAACATTTTCTACGCATCCCATCAACAATTAAAAAAACATCAAAAGTAATAATACCTGGGACAATGGATTCATCGAAAACTCGGGTACGGATAGGAACTCATCCGCAGATATAAAACCTTTAGCAGTACGATCAAGTTGGCAAAATCTTTGATACAAAGAAACTATCTCTTGTTGGGAAACTGTATATATAAACACACACAAACTTATATATCTATATAACTTAAATGAAATTGAAACAGAGACTACTTAAAATAAAGGGTTTGTGAGAAATAAAAAGATTAGTACTTACAAAGATAATTACAGTGTTGTTGAACATCTTCAATGTCATATTGAGTTAGAGTAGATGAAGCACTGCCCATTATGTGAAACCTATCAAGATTGAATCTTTTTGGTGAAATAAAGAAAACCCAATAATAAAGTCAACAGATTGATTGACAAACAGGAAGATATATATATATATTTATAATTGATGGAATGATATGGGGGAAAGATAGATAGATGTGGATTAAACGATGGGGAATGGCATTGTCATTATCGAGATTTAAAATATTTTGTTGGGTTTGAGAATTGAGATGACGGGGATATTGATGTGTTAGATTATCCTCATCCCATCTCTACTGCCTACTTCTCCTTCATTACCCATTTTTGGTTGGCCTTTTGCTGCTTTTTTTTTCTTTTCTATTGCATTGTGATTATTATATTATTATGAGAAATGAAAAATACTTCTAAAAAAAATCTACATATGTAGAAATCAAAAGATAAAATTAATAAATAAAATAAATAAAATTCACATGTCGTCGATTTTATAAGAATTTGTAGGCTTATCTTTGAAAAGTATATCATTTCTCCTTTTTTTTTATTGCGCTATTACTACAAAGAACTAGATCAATACCCGGTCATTGATCGGGTTAAAAACAATAAATATATACTTAAGAGTATTGAAATATGTTTAAATATATGTTTAACCAGATTTATCTGAACGGATCCGAGTTGAGTCATTAGGTTATTCAGTTAATCCGCCAATCTGAATAAGTTCTTTAACATATCTTTAACTATGATTAATATTGACCCATTTAACCTCAAACTAACCCATTTGGCCTAACAACTCGCCAACACATATTACCAAAAAACAACTCGACTCATTTGACACGAAACTATCTTATTAGACCGCCAATCCACTTAACCCTAAACAATTCAGATGACCAAAACTAACCCATTTGAACCCCCCCCCCCCCCCCCCGCCCCACACACACACACTTTAACCTTAAAACAACCCATACAAATTAGATCTCTTGTCATCTAATATGTCTATAAAATTACCCATTATATTAATTTTTTAATTTTAGTAAACATATATTTTTCTTAAAAATATTTGTTGAATAAAAGTTTATCAAGTTTTAGAAGCATTCAATTTCTATAAAACAATAAAAATATGAGTGATTATTATATAAATTAAACTGCAATGAAAGTAAATTAATATATACTCATAATTTTTAAGAGTGACATTTAGAATCATATATTTATAATAATAACTTAGATTCATGCATTTATAAAATTTGTTAGATTAATTAGACATGACATATTTATATGCAATTCGTATGAGTTCATATAAATGTTTAGGCTTACCATTTTAACTTGGTGTCATGCAAATATATTTTTTTTTACCATTTATCTTTAACTGAAGGTTTAATAATTTAAATATTAATTATATGTGTTCTTGCAATTGTAAAATAAAAAGAACAAAAAAACATTAAAACGCAACAAATTAAGATCTTTATAACAAAAAAATATCCGTCTTTATTTAAAAGTGATTATTACTAAAGAAACAGATTCAAATTCAGATTCATTTGTTAGGTCTTCATCTATTAGACGAAACAAATTCTTCCTCTTGAACTCGTTTTCTACGTTTGATTAATAGGATGTCATTATCATCTAAAAGCGAATTCCATCAAAATCATCTTACTAAAGAAAGTTAAATGATAGATAGATAGATAAACGTATTAATAAGTAAAATTTTACCAATATTAGATGTATAAAATGTTTTTAAATACATATTTGATTTTTGATATGTGAATGTCATTTTCTAAGCTTAATATTATCTAAAAACTTATCATAATCAACCTTAATTTACTAAAGAAAATGAGAGAAAAGAAGAGTTACAAATTATTCTTTTTACTAAGATATTAATTAAAACAACGTTATCTTTTCATCACACGAAATCTTTAACATCAATAACCTCATGCAATTTAATTCCTTCCCAGTTTGCCTCACGCCTTTCATGTCAATGAACCATCATTTTCTTTGAGAAGGTGTTGTCCTCGTTCAAGTCGATGTGTTCATTTAAGACAAATGCATCTTTATTTTTCTTGTCATTTTTGAAGTGTCGATATCTTCAAAATTCAATATAAAATATGAATAACATCTTTACTATTATATATAATATAATAAAATCATATGTTAAAATATGAATGTAAAGACACATTACATTCTTCATCTTGTTGGTTGAAAAATATGATTCATTAAAATAAAGAAAAAAAAATGTTGGTGTTTTTTATAATTAAATAAAAAAATTCTTCTACATTTATAAAAATATTAATTACCATTAATTACATATTTTTTACAATGACTAATGAAAATTTATATTGTTTTCAATCATGTATAAATAGATTTAGAATGTATGGGTCTAAGACAACAACCAAACTTGCCATGTTTACATAAAACGCGTTTGACTTTTTTTTTTTTCGTGTTATATTAATTTCTATTTTGTATTGCTAAAGTTATAAATATTTTTTAACATCATTGACAACTTACCTTGTTTATAAAAGTTTTAGATTGACTTGTTAATTATGGTTTGAAATGTTTTCTTATTTATTTTCAATGTGTTTAAAACTAAAAGGTTTTTTTTTTTTTTAACTCTTGCGATAATATGAAGAAAACATTGAGAGATATGAATGAAAAAACAAATTACTTTTTTCCTCTTCTTTGTGATGTACTAAATTGAAAAGAAAATATTCAAGAAATATATAATAGTGGAGTAAAATCTTTCTTAACATTTACATGGATTTATTATTAATTATGAGATAGGTACAAAACAATACTTCAGACTATATGGTGTATTATTTCTCGTATATACCACAAGTAATTAAATGTGAAATAGTTTATTGTCATCAAATCTAAATTATTTATTTACCACATAACGACGATGCTAATTGACTATATATATATGTAAACTTTAGCTAGCTATAATCAATTTTGGAACTGTCATTAAAAGTTTGACCTTTTAAGTTGAATATGTTGACTTTGATTTTAGATGGTCAAAATTAGTTTGGGTTTGATTTTGAATGGTCCCGATCATTTTGTAAACTTGATTTTTTTATCTCAGCTCTACCGGCAATATATATATATATATATATAATATCAAGTTTGGAAAAACTGGTTAAAAATGGTGATATTGTGTAACAAAAATATGGTAATTCTAATGCGTATGAAAACAAACTTGTTAGAAGTCAGAAAAAATTTGTACAAATATTAAGAGTCAAAAAGGACAAAGTGACAAATAAATATGAAATCAAGCGACCTTAACTAAATATTAGGTCAAAAAATCATAATTTAAGGGTCACTTTTTTATTATAAAAAGCAAAATGTGAACTTAATAAAGTTAGATAACCATGAAAGAAAACAAAAGTTAAAGGCTAACAAAGATATTCAAAGTTTAAAGGTCAAGTTTTTCTAAATAACAAAGCAAAGTGTAAATATGATAGAGTAAAAGATAAAAAAGAAAAAGAAAATACTTCAAAAGTTTAATGTTAATATAAAAACTAAGTTCAGAAATATGATTTGCTATTTTTTCTCTTAGACATATGAGTTAAAAAATAGCAGGTTAGCTACTTGGTGTTGTACCTTCATAGTGGTATATCATTAGATACAATTTACATATTGACCCCAGTGAGACCAAAACACAGTCTCTCTGAAATTTGAGTTATTATCAACACCTGTGTGCAATATCATCATCATATTCTTCCCATATTTAGTTATTCCACAAGAAAACTTAAGCAGCAAACAATGTCCATGACTTGTTAACTCATGCAAGGAAAAGATTTAAAGACGCAGATTAAGAAAGATAGCATACTTCTCCCAACCAGCTGATATTAAACGGTATCAAGAAAACTAACAAAATATTCTTGATTCTAAATCTCCTCTAATACGAATAATAATCTCGATATTCATCAAAAATACTATCCGACTAAACCTAAACCAGAGCAGCTAAATATAAAAGCTGCAGGAAATCTAAGACATACTACTACAAAAGAGGTCCATCATTGCCCTTAGAAAAGCTTGAAAAGCAAACCGCCATGAGTAGCAAAGAAGGGAGCAAACACAAGCGACTCCACCGCCATGAGCTTGATGAGAATGTTGAGAGATGGACCAGAGGTATCCTTCAATGGGTCTCCAATGGTGTCACCTATCACCGCAGCCTTGTGTGGTTCAGATCCCTTTGGTCCTAGGGTTCTTGCATGTTCAGACGCACCAGCCTGATTCAAATCATATAGAAGCTTAGCTTTTGTTACCAGCAGAATATATCAACATCTAAGGAGGTATATTTGGATTTGAGTTGTAAAACTGTAAAACTTAACCAGCCATTTCTGTAAAAAAACAGAAATGATTATCAAGACATACAAACATTTTACCAACTTAACCCATCTTCCAACCACCCCTTTTTTGGATGTCCATTTTCATCATTTCTTAAATAATTAGATAGTCAAACTCAACAAATGACTGATAAGACTACTAATACAAGTTCAGAAATCAAAACCACATCCAAAACAACACCGCTATACCCTATATCCTAAAAATGACGAACTGGCTTAAATTGCGTAATTACTTTCAAAACGTGCATCCAAACAGTCATGAAGATATGATATGGAGTAATAGCTATGGCACATTTAAAGTGAAAAAAATCACCTCAATGTACTTTTTGGCATTGTCCCATGCACCACCAGTGTTTGATGCAGAAATTGCTACCTGAACCATGAACCATAAAGTTTAATCTACAAAAACCAAAAATCAATAAAATCAATTAGGGGGAAAAATTGAAAAAGTTACCTGGACACCCGAAACTAGAGAGCCAGCAAGAACACCTGAAAGAGTCTCGACTCCAAATAAGGTCCCAACAATGAGTGGAGTTAGCATGACGAGTGCACCAGGTGGAATCATCTCCTTGATAGATGCATCAGTTGAGATTTTGACACAAGTGGCATAATCTGGTTTGGTAAGGCCTTCCATTAGACCTGGGATGGTATTGAATTGCCTACGAACCTCCTCCACCATTTTCAAAGCTGCACTGCCTACACTTTTCATGGTCATGGCTGAAAACCAGTATGGAAGCATGGCACCGACAATTAGACCAATGAACACTTTTGGTGTCAACACATCAACCACTTCAATTCCTGCACGGCTCACAAATGCGCCAAACAATGCCAGTGAAACCAGAGCAGCCGAGCCAATAGCAAATCCCTGTAAACGCACACCATATGTAACTAAGTAAGTACCAAAATACAAGTTCTTGCTATATTAATACCATGAATTAAAAAACGAATCACCTTTCCAATGGCAGCTGTGGTGTTTCCAGCTGCATCAAGTGCGTCAGTTCGCTCCCGGATTCTGTGGCTCATACCAGCCATCTCAGCTATGCCGCCAGCATTATCACTAATGGGACCATAAGCATCTATGGCTAGTCCAGTGGCGATTGTGCTCAGCATTCCAAGGGCAGCAACTGCAATACCATACATGGCTGCAAAGCTGAAGCTCACAAATATGCTGATTGCTATTGCAAAAATAGGAATAATGACAGATTTGTATCCCAGAGCAAGCCCGAAGATGACATTTGTTGCAGCTCCCGTCCTGCACGAGTCTGCAACATCTTGCACGGGACTGCAGAAATAAACAATAAGAAAAAAATTAGCTGATTACGGACAGATCTGGATCCTGGCACATCAAATATAATATCACATACCTGTATGCATTGCTGGTGTAGTACTCTGTTACAAAACCAATGATAAGACCAGCCCAAAGACCAACACACACGCACAAGAAAAGTTGCCTGCAAACAGGTATTTAACATCATATATAAAGAAAGGTTGTAATTTGCAACAAACCCTTTATAAATATTTGAACAAACTTATCAAGACAAAACAGTTTTGTAATTAGTACCAGTTATGCACAACTTTCTGAGCACCAAAGTTAAAGATAGTGAAGGATGTAGGCAGTGCAATAAAACTAACAATGGCAACTCCAACGGTCATCAGAACAGTAGATATAATAAGTTGATTCTTTAGTGCTGGCTCAATATCTTTGACAGACTTGATTTCGAAAAAATCCGTAGCAAAAAGTGTGGTGATTAAGCAAACAACAATTCCAATTGAGCTAACTAGCAATGGATAGCACATTGCAGTGAACTCGTGGTTGATTCCAAAAGAAGAAATGGAAGCAACAACAAGTGCAGCGCAAGATGATTCGGCATATGAACCAAAAAGATCAGATCCCATTCCCGCAATGTCACCAACATTATCCCCAACATTATCAGCAATCACCTGAAAAAAAAACCACATAATGATTAAAAAACAATCTTTTTTTTTGGAACGGCAGAATATTCCAAAACAAAAACAATCTTTAAGATACAAAATGCAGCAAACACGGCTAAAGGGTGACAAAATGGCAATGACTAATGACTTACAGCAGGATTTCTAGGATCATCTTCAGGAATGTTCCTTTCGACCTTCCCAACAAGGTCAGCCCCCACATCAGCAGCCTTAGTATATATACCTCCACCAACTCTTCCAAACAGAGCCATTGAAGATCCACCAAGTCCATAACCAGTTATAGCCTCGAAAAGGCCTTCCCAGTCATCGCCGTAATACAACTTAAAGACATTAATAGTAATATACAAAACCAAAAGACCATTTGCGGCAAGGAGAAAACCCATAACTGCACCAGATCTAAAAGCAACAATAAAAGCTTTCCCGACACCTTTTCGTGCTTCGAGTGTTGTTCTTGCATTCGCATAAGTAGCTATTTTCATACCAAGGAAACCAGAGAGTACAGAGGTAATCGCACCAAGCACAAACGATGCAGTACTAAACAAAGCAGTAGCAAGTGCAGGCTTGCACATCATATGGACATTATAGGTGCATTGTTGACTCTTTGTGCTGAATCCCTCAACAGAACCCAAAAACAGAAAGATCAAGATTGCAAAAACAACCATGAAAATACCCACATACTGATACTCGGTAAATAAAAAGGATGTCGCTCCTGTTATGTTATGTAACAAACCAAACAAACAAAAATTAGCCTCAAAAGACCAACATAAATCAACTTAAAGATGATAACAATGCAACCAATTTTTCTTTTTTCTAACCAAACAACAAAACATAAAAGTAACTCACACTTACATTAACAAATTGAGACGTAAATATAACAATAGCCTCAAAGCAGTAACTTTAAGTAACTCAGGTTTACATTAATAAACGGAAATGTTAATGTAATATATCCTCAAAGCAGTAACTTTGCCCATCTTTAACATAAACCCAAATTTCTTTTTCCTAACCAAAGAGCAAAATTAACTAACATTTACTCTAACAAGCTGAAATGTGAACATAAATCAGCCTTAAAGCAGTGACTTTAGTTAAATAAATGATAAAAACCCATACTTCTCTTTTACCAACCAAATAACAAAGCTCAAAAGTAACTCATACTTTTCCCCTTAAGGGGAAGTTTGGCTTAGCTTATTTTTGGCTTATTTGGGTTCAGCTAATCTTTAAAAAAACCCTGTATTTGTGGCTTACTTTCCAGGTTACAAAATTATCAACTATCATGACTTCAGTTGAAATTAAACTCATAAACCAAAATATCCAGATAAGCCAAAATAAGCTACAGCCAAAACACCTAACAAAGTGAAATGTAAAATAACAAGCAGTAACTTCAAGGACAACCCAATAGAATCCGCATTTCTTTTTTTAACCACACAGTAAAAATAACTCAAATTTACACTAACAAGTTACCACGGTAACATGTAAACATAAATTAACCTCAAAGCTGTAACTTTAATCAATTAAAACATAAACCCAGTAAAACCCAAATTTCCTTATACTCGCCACACAATAAAAAGTAAGAAATTTTCTTTTTTTATTTACCATCATCAACTTTCAAGATTTATAGATATATATATATATATTTATACCTTCAGAAATGGCACTTTGAATCTCAGCGCATTTAAGGACAACGTTATGTTCGTTAACACCTTCTTCTTCTTCAATCAAAGAATCGTTAAATCCATTTTTGGTATTTGACGGCGGGCCGTTACGTTCAGGAGTGAGCTTAACTCTTGAAACCAATGCCCATTGGACCAATGAAAATATGATACCGATAACAGCACATACCGGAATAATAATTTCCGTCGCTAGATCTGTCAGTAACGCCGGCGCCATATTTATTTATTTATTATTATTATTATTGTGAACAGCCGCAGTTTTTAGAGATAGAAGTGGGGAAAAAGTGGCCAGTAGGGAAAGTGTGTGTATTTATAGTAGGTGGGATATAAACGGTAACAAATACGGATTTGGTAGTATTTTAGGGTTTTCAAGATTTATTATTTGGGCATGGATGTGTGTTTTGTTTTGGTAAGTGGATAAGGGTAATTATTATGTGTTCAGTAGTTGGTTTATTTGGAAGGGAAGTGATATTCGTATCATTTATTTTGTTTGATGGATGTATCATAACTGTGTATTGTTGGCTTGTACAGTCAGCTATATAATTTATACATTGTGGTACATTCATCAAAAATGATGATACGAATATCATTTCCCTATTTGGAATCGTAGTGATCATCAAAGAGAAATGTTATATCTATTAGCTTTTAAAATTAAAAAAAAAAATCATATAATAAGAAAGCTATTAACATGATTTATCATTTTTCATGATTAAATATTAGATTTCGTTAAACAGGAGATTAATTAAGGTATTTTTCTAAGAAGTGATCCTTATAAAAAAAATCTTTTTGTCGTACATAAAATATACATATATTTTTGTATAATGGCTAAAGTATTACGAGTATATGTAAAGGTCATTATCCATTCTTTTTTGGGTATTTAATATTGTCTTAGTAGAATTTTAGTTTAAAGATTTACTTCAGTGTAGATGTGCAAGAAGCGGTTAACCGATTTCGGTTAATAATTTTAATAACCGGTTTCGGTTGTTTTTTAAAACAATAATAACCGATTACGGTTAACTTGTACCGGTTAATAACCGGTTTTTAGATTTTAAAACTGGAGCCTATCTAACCGATTTCGATTAATAATAACCGGTTAACCTATTCGGTTTTTTTAAACATATTCCAAAGCCTAAGCGACAAACTCATATTGCAAAAAAATCTGTATTCCAAATAAACATCATTTTCTAAACACAACAAACTTCATCATCCCAAATCTCAAAAACAACAAAAAATTGAAGTTGGATCGGATGAACTAATAATTAATCTATATTTAGTATAGATATATTGAAAGCTTACGAAATCATCTGATGGTGTGATCTTTCCGGTTATATATCAGTGTATGTATATAATATGACTGATATTGATATATATATATATATATATATATATATATATATAATATGTGATTAACCGGTTATTATTTGGAAAATTAACCGGTTATAGGTTAACCGGTTAATAATCGGTTTTGGTTTTGAAAAGAGTAATCGGTTAGTAACCTTCGGTTTCTGGTAACCTATAATCGATTTTTACTATTTCGGTTACTAACCGATTTCGGTTACCGGTTACAAATCGGTTCGGTTAATCGGTTTTTTCTTGCACCTCTACTTCAGTGTAGCATCCATGATAAATTTGTTTGAGATTAGTTTCCTGGAATTTATCTATCTTTGACCGAATATCTATAGTAGTAAAAAAACTAAAGTTTTGTGTATTGTATGTAAACAACTCGAAAACATATTTATTATATATAAGAAAACATACGTGACAACCATATACAGGTACTAATTTTCAGATTTTAATTGGTTGAAACGAAATTCTTACATACAATAAACATTATTTCGAGTTGTTTACATACAATACACACAACTTTAGTTATTTCCTACTATAGACATTCGTTCAAAGTTTCTTACATTCCAGGAAACTAATCACAATTTATTTTTACTATTATTGAAAAGTTAAGAAAAATTATTAGAAGGCTTACGTGGAGTGGGAAAAATATTATTAGATGATCTATTTCCAACTTATTAGTTATTACTTTCTAAGTTCAAAAGCTTAAAATTATTAATTTAATAAAAAAAATGATTTTCAAAGTTTTTTAGGTTTTAGTGAATAACTTTTTGTAGATTATAGTTATTGGATTGGTAAACATGATAGACTTTTTGCATTGTGAATACTTTAAGATAATACTGATCTAAATTTTTACTTACCAAATGTGATTTGAAAAGGTATTTTGTGATACAGGTTTGTCAATTATAATTTTATAATTGTTAATTATCAAGCTATAAGTCTGTAACTACAAATTGATATAATGCCCAAAGATTTATTACGTGTTAACTATGACTTTAAGGACTATGATTAACATAATAATCCATTACAAAATCCAAACTTCAAACAAATTGGTGATTAACACGATCGATACATATTTCGTTAGGTCTTTTAACCTTTTACTTGTAATCTAATTAGTATAACATGAACATTTGATACATTTATATCAAACTTAGGTTTTTATAGATGAAAAATTAATTAACCAAACAAATATTGATTCAACTGGTAAAAGTGTGAAACCGACCGATTGAAATCAACTTAAAAAAAAAATTGGTTATAATCAATAGAAGACAAGAACAAGATAGTGTTTATCTTTTGCGATGTTGTGTTTTGTTGGAGGCGAAATATCTATGCGTGCATTATGGCATTTTATAATTCAAGGCAGTGACGCCCAATCGTAAATAAATAGTGGGCTTCGGCCCAGTAATATATTAGCACATCACAATCTATTGGTCGATCAATTCTAAATTTCAAATGAATATGAAAGCAATTAATAGTCTATCTTTATCAGAATGAAATCTATAGAAGAAAAAGAAAATGGTAAAATGAAACTCAATTATGTTGTCATTCTTGTTGAATATTGTTGTTTGCTTATGTGGTTATTACACGTTTCCTTTTTCTTTTCCTATCTCCTTTTACATCATTTAATTGGTATCAAATGTCAAGGGCGCGTATGATTGCATTTTGAAACAAAGTTTGTTAAGACGCTTAAACAACAAGACAAAGAAGCTCCCGTGGCGCTGAAGTAACAAATTAAGTGTTTCAAAACAAGCAAACGCAACAAACTTAATATACTTCCATAAACCATCTAAAACAGAACTCATTACATATATAACTAGCCATAGGTCCTATGGGCGATAGCCAACCCTTAGTAGCGATATGTATGCACCTTAGCTCGGGTTTTAACATAACCCGAGGGTATATGGTTATAATATTACTCCCTCTGTCCCAAAATTATAAGTTACGTGTAAGAAGAAATGAGTCGGTCCCATGAAAGTCCAACCGGCCCGTTTCTTTCATGATTGAGTTTGTTATGTTTGTAGCTTCATATATATTGCCACACCATTGTTTGATGATATAGTAGTCTATTTCTTTGAGCACTACATTCTCTTACTTATTCTTTCAATTTTCTACCTAGCTAGGTTTTTTTTTAAATGGCTTCTTGCTTCAATAACCACAATGAAGGGCCAGACCCAAACGCCAAACTATCCACCACCTTTGTCCAAGCCGACCCATCTAACTTCCGGTCTGTCGTCCAAAAACTCACTGGCAGTACCTTCCAACAACAATTCACTTCAACTCACAAACTACCCATCTCCAACCCTTCCGGCCGCCAAGCCAAGAAACCAGCCCTTTGTGAAGTCGGGCACCACCATATATCAGTTCACAAGCTTCATGAACGTAGGAAAGACGGTAGGAAGCTGGAGATCACCCTAAAGAGCGTTGCAAGGGATGATGGTGATGAGATGGTTATGTCATCACCAGTTTCCACCTTGGATGGAAGAGGGAGCCTCGGGACTCCGGTGGAGGAAGAAGAGAAAGCGATTGCAGAGAAGGGATATTACTTGCACCCGAGTCGTCCTATTAGTATTAGAGGATCTGAACCTCAACTCTTAGCTTTGTTTCCTCTTAACTCACCTAAATATGATTGATATGATCTAGCTTAATTAGTAGCTTGTTCATCACTTCATCTAATTAGAAACCACTCTAGTAATCTTAATTATGTGATGCCTATTGATCATATGCATATTCATGTGATTATATTTTACTACTCTAGTGCTAGTTAGTATGATTTTTTGATACAAATAAATCAAGGAATAAAACTTAATTGGACGTTAATATCATCATCTATCTAGAAACTTAATTTGATTGTTATTCGATTGTGCGTGTGTGTGTAAAAAAATAATAATAATAATAAAACATGAGGATGTATTCTACATACTATACGTCCACTGGAACAATGTTAATCTTGTTGAAAGTAGTCCGGTTTTGTGATTTCAAATTGTCCAAAATGTAGAACGAGAATAACTTTTTGACTTGATCACCAGCCGGGATAGGAGCATCAACATACTGTCCGTAATGAATTGAAAAATAATGGATGGTGATGAGAGTTTCCACCAACAGATCGAATGCATCGATGATCATGCTGCAATTAATTAATTTCCAGGCAACTAATTCACATTCTACAAAATAGTGCGCAGCTCGATCGGTTTTAAATCCATTATCACAAACACCAGGCAACTAACGAAGTCACTCAAGATAGATCATGAATCTTATGTTCCTGAAGTCGAGATGGAATTTGAGTCTAACGGGAATTAATTGTCAAACACCATATGGCTGGTTGTAGTGGGTTAATTAGGTCGAAATAGCAAAATTTCATAAAGCTTTGTAATTAGCAGTCTTCTTCTGTACAATCATATTTGTGATTTTAAAAGTATATTTATATACACTTTTGTTGAACCATTTCGAAATAATTTAAACGATTTATGTTTGTCATTAAAATGTTTCTTTATGCATAATGATATCATACCATATGATCAATGTTACTACTAATGATGTTAATTAATCATACAACATTATTCTTTTGCATCTCTAACATAATTAACTAATAGCCATTTATTAGAGCCAAAAACCTCTGCAATATGAAGTATATCATGTAACGTACATTTATTATGTTACTATTTTATTACTCGAACAAAATGAATCAGAACAACAACAGCCTATCTGCATCTGTTATCAAAAATCACGAATTGCTTTGCTCCTCGTTTCAACCAAATTCTCTTCAACGTACTGAAGCAGATACAGATTGTTGTGAAGCATGGTTATATAACCCACTTACCCCACTTGCAAACTGCTGCTTGTTTCGTCTGCGTTTTGTCACCATCACAAACCCTTCACCATCTCCGTTTTTGTTGGTCTTCTGCTCGTTTGTCTCTTGTCCTTCATTCCCGTAAAGAATCTTTATAATTGCACTGTCTTTTGCAATTGCTTCATTAGAACTATCGTTGTACTCTGGCCTTTTCTCATTAGCCAAAACGGGCTCGGGTCTGGACTCGGAGTTATCGTGGACCGACTTCACAATGAAACTGAGAAGAATCTGTCTTGCAAGTTCTGCCTTCTCGGCCTCTGAGCTGGTCTTTCTTGACCTCTCGTCACTTTTTGCACTAGTTGCACACTCTGAACCTCCCCCGGCTTCTGAACCTTGCCAGGCTCGTTTCGGCACAAACTCAGGTGCATGTGGGTTCATGATTCTTGGGCTATTACCTAAACCACTACCAGGTATCTGATACTTCAAGAACCCATTTTTCATGCGAAATGAATGGCTCATCCGGTAGTATAAAGGTGATCTGGGCCCACATGGAACACGGGCAGCAATTGGTGGAAACCCAACTGGCTCAGCTAACATGCCTTGGCTGGCTATAACATCGTACATATTTGTTGCAATAGGATGGGTCATAGGTACAGAAGCTGGACTGAATGGTTGGGCTGAAGCTGAGAGTTTGCTACCGTTTGTTTCTGTGGCACTCTCAGATTTATTACCTCCTGATTTTGAATCTTCCATTTCTCCTGGTAATTTTTCCAATTTTGATACAGTCTCATGAACTATGTCGACTTCTTTAATAACTTCATCATCTGGTATTGTGTCGTCTAAACCAACTTCTTCATTCTTGGCTTCTGATGCGTCACCCGAACCACTGGAGGTCAGGATCTCATCATTTTTTACCATCTCTTGCTCCTCGACTTCTTCTACTTTCTCAAGTAATGGCTTCAGAATCGTACCTGGTGGGGCTACGGCAACTTCTTTGTATGACACAGACTTTGAAGCCATGGCACTAAGAGTTGCTGTAGTTGGGGAAATCCTAGGAGAGCTTCTGGGAACTGAAGTCCGCATCAGTGGCTTGGCCATGTCCTCACCACCGGTCAAGCTCACCTTTGACTGCTTTGACTGAGTTAACTCTGTTGAAGTCGGTCTTGGTGTTACTTTCTGTCCCCTATTAGAGTGTTCTCTGGATACAGTTTTTTCAACACTGTTGATGTGTAGTTTAGTTAGTTCAGGTCTTCTTCGGCTGAACTTTTTTGGACCACCATTTCCTGACCGCACTTTCGGGTTTGCTTCTTGCCATCCCTCATCAGAGATTAATTTTTGAACATCTTCTGCAACTATTGTATCATGTTTAGTAGTATTATCCATATCCGTCACTTCTTGGATAACCACCTCTTGTATATCCTCCCGGATAGTAGGTTCTGCTTTTGTTGTGGTTTCAACAGTATCATGAATACCCGAGTCATCATTTTGTGCATCAATCTGTAGTCCTGGAGCCTTCTCACCCACTGGTGATGCCTAATAGTTAATACATACAATATAAGATACTTGATCAAAATGCCAACTTCTTGTTTCAGTTTGTAGGCCAGGTTAAGTATTTAACTACCTTGGCACGTCGTTTCCTCTGTGCATCTGCCCCCTTCGAGTCCTGATCTGGACTAATAAAATCAAGTAGATCTGATACACTGCAAAAATGAGGTCAAATATATTGGTCCATAGATTGATATTATTGGACAGTTCACATTGAGTAAATTGGATATACCATATTAATACCTAAGGTGACCCTTGCTGGCAATAGATGCATCCGGTTTTGGAGTTCCATTTCTTGCTGCTTCTTGCTGTTCTAAAGCTTTTGACTCAAAATATTCTAGCCACGCAGCAGCATCCTGTTTACAATGGGGATCCGAGTCACAATTATGAGGATGTTATAGTAACATGAATCAGGTATTGTAAGGTATTTCAGAAGGTCGTCCTCACCTGAGTACGAAGATCTTCTGCTCCCAATTTTGCTTGAAGTATCTGTAATGTAGTTTGCTCATGTTGCACACTCAGGGAATAAGCTTCCATCAGAGAAAGAGCTATAGCTATTGCATGATAGCTAGCAGCTGTCTGTAATTGAAAGACAAAGATTTTTAGTCAGTCAAACGGCGTTGCTAGAATAACGCATACATGTCTCTTTGCAGTGATTCCTTGCAGCATGTTTTGTTGTGTGTGTGTGCATGAGAGTGTGTGTGTGTGTGTGAGAGAGAGAAAGAGAAGGGGGGGGGGGGGGGCAGAGACCTGTATATGATCGACTCCTAATAATCTTTGGTTGCATTTTAAGGCTTCATGGAGGTATCTGAGGGCAACATGGACATTGCCCATACCCTCTTCCATCATAGCTACATTTATATAAGTTGCAGCAGTGTTGGGGTGTGAGAGTCCACATGTGAAATACAAAAGGAACAGTGCACGGTTCACATATCTGTAAAATTCAACGTGCTATTTATCACCACGGGTAGAAGAAAGTTCTTGAGAGAAAAAGTAATACTTCATTTATAACAAGAAGATATCCAATATGTACTTACTTGAGTGCCAATTCAATATGTTGGAGACGGTAGTAGAAAACTGAAAGATCCCCATAACTTTTCATCGTGTCAGGATGGTCAAGACCAAGTTCTCTCTCATTGATATCCAAAGCCCTTTGTTGATAAATGGTTGCCTAAAAACAAGAAAAAATATTTTCCATGAGATCACTATCATTTACATGGGTAATAAGATCTTACTTTCCTACCCATCACTTTAAGTTAAACAAATACAATATAACCACACTATCAAAGAAAGAAACAAGAATATGTCACCTGATTAAAGTCACCGGTGTGATAAAGAACGACTGCCAGGAGACTGTAAGCACTCGCAGTGGTTCGGTGATAAGGACCACATACAGCTATCATCTTTGCAAGTGCCTAATTGAATGTGAAAATGTTAACTTTTTATATGCATAGATAATTAGATTTTCTGATTTCTTTTTCAGGACATAATGATACCTTGGTTCCACAGTTAACTGCATCTTCTAGCTTTCCTTTATCCAGTGCAATCTTAGATGACTCCAGTAGTGTCCTCCCATCAGCAGAAGAACATAGAACATGCTATAACATATATATCAAAATTAGTTTGTATGAAAAGCAAAGACTTGCACTAATAACCACATATTAGTTAGACCAATTGTTTCCAACAAGACTATAAATTTATGCATGTGAGAAACAGATACCTTGCATACTGGAACCATGCTGATAATATCAGAACTCTTAAATGGATTTGGACTATCCATATCATAGTCTCTTGAAGCCAACTCCAATCCAATCTGGATGTTGGTAAAGCTATTAGCATTTAATATTTAAATACACATATATATAATGGATGCCAAATCGATACCTTGTGACACAGCCCTCGGAGAACAGAAAACTTCCTCAAGTGTTGGTGTTCATCTTTTATCTTCCAATCATATCGTTTAGCTAGAAAAGATTGTAACCATTGTAACTTAAGACTTTGATCATCAAGAAACTCTTGATTATTATTGTCTTCTCCCGACATCCCAAACAAGAAATTTAAAGTTGAGACTATAGCTGCCGACACCTCTGAAAAGTTTTCAGCTGAAGCAATAACAGCTTTAAGTATATGCTTAAAGGCACGTGTGACCATCTCATGAACACAAAGTGATCGTATATGTGGAAGCTTCTCAGCAAGCTCAACCTAATCATCAAAATTTACCAGGTCAAAAATCAGGGAGTAAAGAGTGTGTGTGTGTGTGTGTGTGTGAGAGAGAGAGAGAGAGAGCTTTCTCACCACACGTCCCAATGAACGCATCTGCAACCCTCTTAAATGCATGAAATCAGTAAGTGTGCGCCCATCAACGGGAGAAAGTTCAAGTGATCCAAAGTCTGTTACCTAAAACAAGGACCAAATTTCTTATGGTGCCATCAAAGCATGGTAATATCCCTTATGATTCAAATTCAATTTGTAAACAGAATCGTACCAGCTTAGGCAATGCCACTTCATCATAATACTTGTGTGCCATTTCAATAAGCTCATCTCCTGACTGTAACAGACTAACAGTAAGTATAAAGCACTAAGCCTTTGCAAACATATCTAGCACATACACTTCACACCCGAAGGAAGTGAACTAACCTTCAAGTGAAGACCAGTTCTGCTTTCTCTCAACCGTAAGAAGGCTTCTTCTGAAATCAGTTTCTTAAGGTCAGAGTCAACGTTTAACTCTTGACTGTCTGGCTCTAACGCAGTGCTTTCTTGACCTAAACTGCTTGCTTCTGTATTATCTGAGCAATTAGTATCATTCTGCTTCTTTTCCCGCTTCTTTAGCAATTTAAATTGTTTTCCTAAGCCTACAACTGTTTCAGCTTTATCTTCATTGGGTCTCTCTGGATCATCTCCTGTTGGTGCTTCCTGTTTTTGCAAATGTTGTAACCAACAAGAGCCCAACTCCCATCTAATAGGCTTCCCGGAATCAGCTGACTTCTCCAAGTTGATCAAACTTTCTTTTATTACTCGTCTAACCAAACACCTTGAAGATTCAAAACTGCCCTGTTCAGGTTGAGGTGACTTGGATCCTGATGATTCCCCATCTCTTGAATTGGGAAGCAGAGACCTTAAACTGTAAAATATTTTTAAACAAAAAAAGTCTATTAGACGGTCTTATTTGGCTTATATGATATAAGTTCTACACAGGAAGAATAACAAGTTTTAAATCTTTGGTGACTTCACGGAATAAATTTTATTGTGATATAATGCTCAAAAAAGTATAAATGAATATATTTATTTGCTAAGCCTAATGTATCAATAAGGATCAAAAAATGCATACCTGTTAATGTTAAGGGCGTTGGCTCCACCTTCAGGCTGATCATCAATCACAATATCTTGTGACATGAACTTTGCCTTTTTGATGTCACCAACAATCTTTACCGTTGCTGTGTATCCACAATGTCTTAGAAATACTGTACCCATCGAGGTAGTGTCCTGTAAAAATTGAGTGCATTGATTAATTTTTCCAAGCCTATTAATGAGCTTCAGATGAAATGCTTCCAACATCCAAAAACAAAAATGCAATAAATATTTTCTTCTTTATATTCCTGCAGCAGTGAAGCGAAAGAAAATTGGGTCAACTGGGGTCAAAGGACACTTACATGGACAACTGCACTCTCATCTGCCGTTACTCCTTTAAGTAAATTCCGTATAGCAACTTCTTCACAAGACATGTCAGGAGATCCAATTCCGATCACCTTCACACCTGACTTCAAGCTTGCATCAGCAGTATCTCGTCTCACTGTAATAGACAAGTCCCCCACACGATCCTCACTTATGATCGATCCAGGAGGACAGTTCTCTGCTGCAACAGAATCTATAACTTTGCGTATGGTTGAAACAGCTTTAAAGATGGAGACATCGACAAATAAACTATGTAGCAAGAACGCCTTTCGGTCACGAACCACCCTTTCTTCCTCAGTTTTGCAAGGAAGGCTGGCCAAAATTGCAAACTCAGTAGCCCATGCTCTACGGTCATGTTGACCATTTTGCCCTTGGCCACCACCATTCCCACCCCAGGTCTCATCTTCTGATGGAAGTGGCTGGAAGTTTGATCCTGAATCCAAAATGGATGGTGGAACTAGCCAGGAATTCGCCCGGAAACCATATGGAAGATTACCAAACTGAAAATCAAACCTTGAAAGTTTGTGAAGGAAATGCGAACAATTTGTTCACTGTTCAGAAACATGTAAAACCTGGCCCGTTTTATATTTTTTAGAAAACATATCGAATATATAAAGCATGTTATATGACACAAAAACCAGAAAAACACGACAAACCAGACGACTACATTTATGACGGCTGCCAATTAAAGTTACTCGTCACACTCATACAAATATTATATATATCACGCGCACGTGCACACACACACAAAAGAATATTACCTTATTATGTTCTGCATAGGCTTTCATCAACGATTCATATGCCTGCAAAATTCCGACTTAAAAATAAGTATTTCTCATATAAGAATTCCTATTGATTTCAATGAGTGAGGAGAATTTTATAAACAAAAATAAAGAATACTAATATACGAATTCCTTTTAATAATATACTGACTACTTACATTAGCAAAAGCTTGGCTAAGCTGTTGAAGAAGATCCACCAGGGAATGGCTTTGCAAAAATTGCTTTCCCAAGGCGTAAAAACCCTTTGTGGATGCAACAACTTGAAATACCTTGCTATTGCATATTTTAATCTGCAAATATATTATAAAAAAAAAAACACATCATCATCTGTACGACTGTACCAATTAGTCACTGGTTGGGGATTATACTTTGAAAATTCAATTTCATTAGAAATTATGCAAAGTACACCAAAATGTATCCAACTATCCTCATTTTGCTAATGTATGTAGCTATGTAATGACCTTTCAATTTTACCTTTTTATGTATCAAACTTCTAATTCAGAACCATTATATGTATCCTACCTCTTATAACCGGTGACATGGCCCCTACAATTTTACCTTTACCATGTGGTCACCGGATGCGTACGATAACATTGTCTTAAAAGTTTATATTAAGCTAATAGTACAGCAGCAAATTGCGCAAGCCTCCAGTAATTTAAGCTAATTTCAAGCTCGGCAAGATAGCTAAAGAAGCCTTTATGATTTCGGCTCAGTAATCAATATCCCACAGGCCATAAGCATGGCTCAAAAAGGCATGATATTATGTGAAAAAATCATTTTCAATTACTAAATTTATTTCAATTACATACATAGTCACAGAGATTATTAAAAAACAAAAATCATATAAGATATATATAATTTTAACAAACCTGATCACAAGTAAAAAAAATCTAACGCTCCGTATTAAAGTGTAATAACAATTATAGCAGATGTAGTTATTTGGATAAAATTTGTGTACTCCGCCAGAACTACTTAATTTACTGTATAATAATAATAATATATAATAATAAAATAAAAAAAAAATTAACCTGCATTTCGAAATGATCACCCTCACGTAGATCATGTGCATCATGACGTTCAATTCGTTTCAAATCTGATGGTAAAAGATAAGATAAGAATCATAAGATAATTCAAATAACTAAATTAATACATGCAGGTCGTCTAAATTTATATACGACGTCGTAACACTAGGGAAAAAATATAAAAAGAGAAAGGCTTACGTAAAATAGGCGGAGAGAGATTTGAGAAATTGAAAAACTCGTAAAAATCGGAAAGTTTCGGAACCGGATGAATCGCTGCCATGTCGAGATTCTCGGAACTACCATTTTCAACGGTTTCTGTTCCATCGGACGGTGGAGATAAAGGTCGGCCCGCCTGCACGTTCTGTGATCGTGATTTCTTCGATCTGGCTTCTCCACCGGCGCCGGCGGTGGTTTTTCCGGCTTTGGGCTTCGTGAAACGCGTTGTGCTTGCTACTATGTCCAGCAACCGTCGCACGTGCTCCACCGCATGTGACTCATTAGTGTAGTCCTCTTCAAAATAGATCAGTGGCAACTTTGTAAATATTCAATTACGGACTTTACAGTATTATTTACATTTACCCAAGTATAGTAATTAATAAGTAGCACAAATACACAATGAAAGTATAATAAAAGTACAGGTTTACAAATGTATTTTGTTAAAAAATTATTAAAAAACTACGTATATTTTATAAAATAAAAAAAGTGCATTAATATTTATTAATTCAATATAATAATTTTTATTTCTATTATAAGATTGTAAATGCTTATTTTTATATTTTAGAAAAATCTTAGTTCATCAAATAATGTATGTATGGTTATCGAATATACATATAGAGAGAGAGGAGGGGTTATTTGAGAACTCTTAAAAAAATAAACCCAGGAACTCCTCCACACCCTTGGATCAAAGAAGAAAATGGACGGACAAGATTAAAAATAAAAAATACCTCTCAACATTAGAGGGGTATTTTCGTTAGCTCCTTTTTTTCTCTCTCTTACTTTAATAGAATTCTATATAATTCACTAAAAACATTTATCTCACAAACCATAAATCGTTAGACGAAAAGAAAAGCGTAGGTAGTCTTAGAATTTCGTCCTCTTTCATTAGAGATGCGATTCGATATACTTTTGACGACTTTTTAAATTTAGATTTTTTTTTATCACGTTCATCTTACACATGCGTAAGTTGTACTTACCCATGGGCAAGTTATACTTACCCCTAATACATCCCCCTCTAGGGTTTAGGGTTTTATAGGTTAACCCTACAACTTCAAACCCTAAACCCTGGAGTGGGAACCCTCATCCTTTTTAAGTTTTTAGGGTTTAGCATTTAGGGTTTAGATTTTCCTGGGTTTTTAGAATGTAACATCCCCCTCGGATTAGCAATTAAGCTTTGGGGTTTAGGGTTTGAAGTTGTAGGGTTAACCTATAAAACCCTAAAGCGTACCGTGTACCCGCTCTAGGGTTTAGGGTTTGAAGGTCGAGGCTGAGCCGATAGGCTAACACTCGGGCTTCAAACCCTAAACCCTAAAGTGGGAACCCTCATCCGTTTTAGGTTTTTAGGGTTTAGATTTTCCTGGGTTTTTAAAAAGTAGATAGCCTCCCCTTCAGATTAAAAATTAAGCTTTAGGGTTTAGTATTTAGGGTTTTACAATGCGTCCTCATCATTTTTGAACTTTATAAGTAACTTACCCATGTGTAGTTTGTACTTATCCATGGGCAGGTTATACAACTCACCAGTTTCAGGTCTTTCATACACATGTGTTGGTTGTACTTACACATGTGTAGGATGAACGTGATGGAAAAAAAACGAAATTTAAAAAGTCGTCAAAAGTATATCGAATCGCATCTCTAATGAAAGAGGGCGAAATTTCAAGATTACCCATGTGTTTTTTTCCGTCTAACGATGTACGGTTTGTGAGATAAACGTTTTTTAATGATTTAGATATTTTTTGATTTAATAAGAGGAGAGAGAAAGAGAGTGTTGGACAATTTTTTTAATAATAACAAACATGCCCTTCTTGATCTTAATGAATGGAGGGCTGAGATTGGTTCTCGCGTTCTTTTTTTTAGTGGTTCTCAAAATAACTCACCCATATATATATATATACATATATAATAAAACAAGATTGTTTCCTATAGGTATTTTTAGAAAATTTTGATGTGGCAAATCCATATTTCACTTTAAAATGTTTTTATTTTTATTATGATGTCATATATATAAAATAGAAATAATCCTTTACATGTTTAATAATTATATTAATCATTTATTTAAAGAAAAAAAAATTCCATCTTATATAATATTACAAATAAAATGTATTTTCTTATTTGTTTAATGCGGTAGTCATTTTTATTTTATAATTTATTATTGTATTAGTTGATTTATTAACTATATAATTATTGTGTTAGTTGAATTATTAAATTTATATTAAGTTATAATGTTTTAATAACAAACATTATATATATATATATATATAATCTTTTTAATATATTTTATAATTTTAGAATTTTAATTAACATGTCCGGGTTGAATCCGGGTTGATTAACTAGTATTATTATGTAATACTATTTCTTTATCTGTTTTTATTCGCAGAATAGGTGGTTTAAAATTATTTAATGTAGTTTAAAAGTAAACTTAATTAAATTGGTGTTATTAACATCTCTCAAAAATTTAAATCATAACGTGAATTTTTTTTCATGAAAAATATTGGTGACACAGTTTTTCATTTATTAATCATATATATGTTTTATTGGATACCCTAAAAATTATAATATGTAATGTATCAATTTTGTGGTATAAATATCATTTTTTTTTATGCAATATTGTATTAACGGTTCGTAAGCCTATAATGAAAACTCGTACAAATATTTAACGAAAAAAGGTCTTTTTTATATATATAAAACTAAATTAAAAATGCAGCGTTGGCCCTGTTTTGACCAAAGAGTATAAATAATTGAATTTAGTACTTGACAAAATCGTGCAGAGCTAAAAGGGATCTTATTACTGATCCACTTACACAAAAAGACAAGTACACTTTTTTGGAAAAATTTCCGTAGGTAAAGACCAGAGTACCCCTTCGTAAATATAAATGAGTAGTAAATATGACGGAGTAAAATAATATATAGTGTCCACTAATTAAGTTTTACTTTCCTAATCCCAAATCTATATTCGTATAATTTACTTCAATTATTATGTTATGGAAACCACACATCGTTATTTATCATCATCCCAAGCTTTGTATTTTGATTTCCAAGATTCATCTAAATTAATTTAATTGGCAAAGTATTTAAATAATAACTCATGTCATCGTAAGAAGATGACATCGTGTACGACATTGGCGTACATAAAATAATATTGTCATCTATCACTATGGACTTTTGTTAGAATATACCCTCAATAAATAGTAGACTCATAAACTTTAGAATGATTTTTAATTTAATAAAAGGCTTACAAAAATCAAATATTAAGATAAATAACATAAAACAAAACTATATAATATAGTTTGTAACAAGTGTGTGTTTATATCTTTCATACAATTTACTTAACAGAAGTACATGCATTTTTCTTCTAAGAAAGAAAAGAGTATATATGATAACCATTCAACTATTAGATTGTTAAAAAGGCTTAAGTACTCTCCAGTATTCAAACAAAAAAAAATATGCCGTTATCGATGTTTGGAAATTAGAATGAAGACGATTTATCCTTGATTTCTTGGTTTGACAACTCGAAAATATACTTCCAGTAAAATATTAATTAACTATTCAAATTTCTTCTTTAAAAAGAATGCTTTGTGTAATATGATCCTCAACTGATTATTATTGTTTATTTACAGCTATAATAAACATCATCGACAACTACGTTTAAACTGATTTTTCATCGAATAAATTTTTTTTTTACCAAAATCCAATCTTTGTAACTAATCTAAATAAAACAGATAAACTGATAAAATTTTCTATTCAGTTATTCGCGGATGACAAGTCATTTTGTGACTCAAATGCAACATTATAACAGGGTTTTTTTTTTCATCGTTACAGCCTTACAGGATCCAATCATTTCTTAGCTATATCTCTAAGCTATATGCCTAATTAAAGCACTACTTCCACATAAAACCTTTTTTGAGAAAAGCAAGATTACTTGCCACTAGAACACTTATTTACCAATAAATCCGTAATGCTATTGAAGACATCATTAACGGTTGAAAAAGTTTTCAATTAACTTCACTTGTCTTGTAGCTTGTCCATATATCAAACTGGACAAACAAATTTCATAGGGATTGTTCCGAAAAAAAAGTAATGATTTAAGCACACAAAATTTCATTCAATGTCCTATTCTCGTACTAGTAAATAGTAATGCCAACTCGTATGAACAACTATTGCTTAGCTAGTCATTAGTATGTCTTTTTTATAAAATTATTAGCTGTTAAAAAAAACTGAAATATGAGTGATTATATATACTGTTGAATATATTTATAATGCGGATCGATGAAATGGATGACTTATGGTTTGCAGTTTTGTGAAATATTGGTGAAGAAAACAACCTACCTTCAACCATCTTTATCAAACATGGTCTGAGAGTAACCAAATCCAACCTATCATTCAATTTTGCTCCTTTAACCTGTTCAGAATTATATACAATTAAGTCACACCAATAATTAGCTACACTGTTATCAATGCTCAATAAGTACAAACATATATACCACATATATCCTTGGTTTTTCAGAGCCCAATTTTTCAAATGGTTTGCTAAATACAGCCCTAAATGTTTACGGTGTATAAATTGTTTGTACATTTATCATGAAAATCAGGAAACGGGCTTTTAATATGGAAGGTACAAGTTTTTTATGCACGAGCCTTTAGAGCTGTATTTAGCATTTCCCTATTCATTAAGTCATTATTATGTCTTACAAATAAAGCCTGATAATTAGTAGTAATATATATTGATTTTGTTTCCTTTTGAATGGCAATTAGTAGTAATGGCTGGATACTAATTACAATTTCATATTTCATTTCATATCAGTAATAAAGCAGGGCCTTTAGTGAGGGTGTGCGATATATGGGACCGCACATGTCTTCAAATTTTAAGGGCCTTCAAAATCTATTACGAAGTACTATATAATAATAATAATAATAATAATAATAATAATAATAATAATAATAATAATAATAATAATAATAATAATTTAGTCGGATTGGTTTTGCTATAGCTAGAGGAGTGGGGGCCAGATAGTATCGCATCTCCTCACTAATTTCTTGTAAATTTTTGAAATTTCAATAAAAGTTATTATTATAATAATAACAATAATTATAATAATAATAATAAATAAATAAATAAATAATAATACAGTAATAATAATAATAATGATAAATATAAATATGAAAATATTAAGAAAGATTTTTGAGTTATATAGTAGTCGGGTAACAAGTTAGGCCCATATAACCTATTATTGAGTGTGAATTGTCCTCTAAAATTTCCACGTATTATGGCATTTGGTAAAAACAAATAATTTACTATCTATCGTGAATTTCGATGAGAATAAAGTATAGTAAATTTAACCTCGTGTGACAGCGAGTAGTTTGTAAGATGGCAAGTATCGATATTAACAGCTAGTAACTTCTTCACGTCGATGATTTTGTCTGTGGATATGCCCTGCATTATATAGAAAATTTCGTTAAAACTTATGTTTAAAAAACTCATAATATTATGTTCTGTTTTTGAAACAACATCAATACCCAATCCGTCAAAATATAATTCCCTGTTAACAGAACACAGTTCCAAAACTGAAATATTGTATAGTACCTTAAGTATAGCTTGTGTTTCATAAGGAGTAATAACTGTTATGTCCAGAACACTAGGAACAACTGAAACGACAACATAAAACAGGGTCATGTCTCTCTTTATATATGGATTATATATATGAATAAGATTCTGCTGAAGATTAATATATATGTAAACATGATTATTATATAACTAATTAGGCAGACCTTTTTCTTCTTTCTTCTTCTTGTTATCAGACTTGGTTTTGTTTCCTTTTCCTTTGCTTGACCTTGGTGCCATGATAGAGAATTGAATATGATGGAATGGAGCTGACTAAGTTGTTGATGTAGTGGTTATTTAATGGCAAACTGAAAAGGCCATTTGAGTTGAGAAAGGAATTAGAAATGTGAAAGATAGATATATATATATATATATATAATAAAGATGAATGAAGGATAGGATGGAGGGATAAGAGTGTGTTGGGAGCTTACCCTTACCCTATATGTGGATTTCTGAAATTTTTCTGGCCTCTCCTTTGCTTACTTTGATTTCTCTCTCTCTCTACAAGAGATACATGTGATAGTCCCTTTTAAAGAGCCTCATAGTGAGAGATTATTATTAATATTGCATCTATTAATCTATATATATTATATGGGAAGTGATATTTGTATCATTTTTTTTTTATAAATTTACCATACCTGTGCAGTACTGATTTGTGCAGTCAGTTATAAAAGTTATATATTGTGGTACATCAATCAAAAAATGTGATACGAATATCACCTCCCATATTCTATACATCAACTTGGTAAATAAATTGCATTTTTATGTGTTTTTATATTCGCTTATACGAGAGAGGTACTCGTATAATGCGGCGGTGGCGATGGGTGGTGGCGGTCACGGTAACGTTATGATTATTAATGTAAAGTAATTGATGTAAAAGGTAGTGTAGTTATTTTATGGGTTAAAAGATTTATGTTGTAAGTAATTTCATTAAAAGTATTATTATAGGTATATTAGATTAAAATATTTAAATTAGTGAATAAATGAGAAATATGATTTTGATAGATATAGTTGAGAAAATATTTTAGAGATATTTTAAGTAGATTTAGTGTGTGAGTTAAGAATGTGTTAAAAATTAGTGATATTTTGGATTTTTTAAAAATAAAATGTTGAAAAGGAGATGAGTAATTTGTTTTATAAAAAATGAGATGGTACCTGCGCAATGCGTCGGCAGTGGCGGCAACGGGTGGTGCTAGTGACGGTGGTGTTAAAGATGTGGTTATTAATTTAAAAGTAATTGACGTATCTGGTAGTGTATTTATTTTATGGTTAAGGGATTTATCTTTTGTAAATAACTTTATTAAGTATATTATAAAGATATTCGATGGAAAAATTTAGATTAATTAATAAATGATATAGATAGTTTTGATAAATATGGGTGTAAAATATTTTATGGATATATTGGGTAGATTTGATGTATGAGTTAAGAATGTGTTGAAAATTAAGGGCATTTTGGTATTTTAAAGATATAAAGTTGAAAAGGGGATATTAATTTGTTTATTAATATAGTATAGATAAGATTAGGGTTATTAATTAGCTTAATCAAATAGTTTTCACAAACTAGTACTTATTAGCTAGCTTTTTGAAAAGCAAAAAGTGATTTTTTATGGGTGGAGATCCCTCAAGTTACTTTTAATTTGAGGGGTCAAGTTGGAGAAATTTTAGCCCTTAGATGAAAATCGCGGGTCAAGATTAAAAGACCATTTTTAAATCTTGGCATTTGATTTTCATCTAAGGGTCAAGATCTTCCCAACTTGACTCAAGTTGAGGTATCAACTTGAGCAAATCTTCACCTTTTTTATTAGCCTTCTGACATGGAGTAAACAATGTTTTATGAACACGTTTTAATGACATCTTTTTACGTACATTTTTATGGTCGCTTGAAAATATTAATCCACGAATATTCAATCCTGAGATTTCTCAATAAAATATATCATTCGACTACTATGTCATTTTGGTGTTGGTTAAGAGGCTTTTGTTGAGAATAATAAAGAAGGATGTATCTAATTATTTATAATTTATAATAGCTTGTCAAAGTTTGTAACTTCTTTGGTTTTTGCTATTGTATTATCTCTTTTTGTTTCTTACGAATAGAATAATCAATAGAAACAATATCATTTGAACGGCGAAGGAGGTGCACAACGGTATTATATATTTTAATTAGTAAAAAGAAAATGATTTTTATCTTCTGATTTATTTCAAAAAGAGTAATTTATTTCAAAGAGAGTAGTTGAAGAGAACTTTGATACTCTATTTTTGTAAACTTAGATACATAAGTTGGTTGGAGTAACAATCTTGACCCTTTATTTAAAATCAAAAGTTAAAATTAAAAAATATATATATTTTTTTAACAGCAGTGATGATTGGACTCAGTGGCATGCCTTTTCATCGTCCGGTAGAGATCGACCACGTCACCAGCACAGTCAATCCGAGGGCATGACAGGCGGTGAAAATCTCACTACCGTTCTGAAGGAAACTAGCTAATGTTAGAGAAAACCCCCATGCTCTACCTCATTGGCAAAGACTTCCCAATATGTCTTTCAAAGTTTTTGAACCCGTGACCAATATTTGACTGAAAGACATAAGGGGCATTAAATGTACAGTTGGACTAAATCCCAATGACAACAGATGATCTTTTATAATGTATATTCTGGTTCATCTTTTTTTAATGACGTAGCAAGTCCACGTAGTATATAACGTGGCAAGTCCACGTAGTTAATGTTTATCGAATGTGGCACTTATATGACGCTGACATGGATTAGTTCTCAAAAAGACGAGTTTTACCATAGTGTACACCCTAAGTCTCTCTCTAAGTGGTTTTCCCAATAATACTGAACTTATGCTATATAGTTATGTAGGTTACTCTTCACTGAACTTATGTTATATAGTTATATAGGTTTTAGGTAAATTAAAATAAGTATTAAGGTAAAAAAAGTAAAACAATATGTTACTCTTCACTGAAAACCACCGTGCATCATGAAAATCATCATACATCAGTTGCTTCGTGAATCTTCGTGCATCAATCTAACTATGATCTAAGGGTCAAGATCTTGTCTTACTTGTTTTACTTTAATACTTATTTTACAATATCCAACCCCTAGTCTCTCTATATGATTAAGAAAGGATAAGTTTTTCCCTATGTGACACTTCTGTTTTTGTGCCAACTAGGTTTTTTGCTTAAGTGATATTTTCTGATAATTTTAATTTTTTTAGATATATTGACATTTAAATTTATATTTTTTTAATATTCATGTGACACTTTATTTGCCACGTCATTATTTGCCTACGTGGACATTTATTATTATTTTTTACCAATTTTAAATGGCAAATAAAAAAACCAAATACAAGATTATAACTCATATAACTAAGAGATGATAGGTTTTCTCTATGTGACACTTCCCTTTTCGTGCCAACAAGACATTTTGCTTTGGTGGCATTATCTGATAATTATAATTTTTTTTTAGATATATTGACATTTAAGTTTATATTTTTTAGCGCTCATGTAGTACTTCATTTGCCACGTCATTATCCGCCTACGTGGACATTTATTATTTTCTTTTTTTTTTATCAATTTTAAATAGCAAATAAAAAAGTCAAATACATTATTAGAACGCATGACCTCTAACTTTTAATATTATGCACAAACCGTTTGATCTAACTTAATATTTGTTTATTTTTTTGCCAATTACGGTAAATATCATTGAATATTAAAACTATTTAAAAGACATTGATAATATATTGTCGATCTTTGTAAGTTATCTCCTTTTGTTTTCCTTTGCATTTAATTATCTTTGTACGTGGAATATAATTTACTTTAATATAATATAAAACTATATTATATTGATAATTATATCCAGTATTTTACTAACCGATTATATTATCAATGCTAAATTAGATATTTATTTTTATCAATTTCACAAACATATTTTTGATATTTAAATCTATATTTGTAACTTATTTCTATATAATTAAAAGTCCGTATTTTGATAATATATGAGCACAAAGATGTTTATATGCTTTAGACCGCGTCACTATTAATTCAGTGATTATTATCATTGTTTCGTTTAATTAGTCATGTTTTTACATATTTGATATATATTATATATTTATAAATTATAATATTATTATTTGAATCATTTTTAAATTGACTATTTATTCATGTTATCATAAACTATGAATAATAATATAATTTTCAATTAATTTTAGTTTATGTTCTTAGTCAGCCAAGCACAACGTACATGTTTAATCTAGTTATATATATAGAAAATATGAAGTTTATTAAGTCTAGCTTGTATATTATATTATATGAGAGATAGTGCTCGCGCATTGCGGCGGTGAGATGGTAGGGGTGATAGGTCAAGTATGATAGCCAAATGCCTTAACCGTATGGGCTCTGCCCTCAGATTTAAAAATTCGGCGAAAGTATATCGAATGACATCTCTAATGAAAGAGCATGAAATATTAAGAACACCCATACAATTTTTATAATTTATTGATATACGGTTTTGAGATAAAAGAGTTTGAATAAATTAGAGAAATAAAATGATTTATGGAGGAGAGAGCAAAAAATGAGTGGTTGAGATTTGAGGAGAGAGAGAAAAATGAATGGTTGAGATTTAAGGGTATTATAGGTATATTAAGTAGAGATGTTTAAATTAGTGAATAAAGAATAAGGGTAATTTAGGTAGTTCAATTACTTAATTGATATTTGAAAAAAAAATGTTTTATAAGATAGTATTAGATTATATCGCTTTATATACGAAAAAATCTTACTCGAATGATATATAACTAGATTATAACCCACGTGAAATACGTGGGAACCATATGAAAAAAACATTTATACATATAAAAATAATGATATAATGGAAAAAACATTAAAGGTATAAAATGTTGGAAGCATAAAAAATAAAATAAATACAATTACACAAATTAACAATGAAAACATAAATACCTTTCTAAATCTTCATTTCCTTTGAAAGAACTACAAATCGGACATTTTATTTTTTCTTTGATTACTTTCAAGTATATATAACATAGTTATAAACTTTTTTGTAAATATCTTGTATTTTAGTATTAGAAAGTAAATATATATTAGCCAATCATCAGAGCAAATTACACCAATTAACATATGTACGAAAATTGTATATGGCACGAGATCACGATTCTAGTAACAACTTCCAAATCATCATACACAAAAATATATTATTTTAGAATATCAATATACTAATTATAAAAAATTCTCATATGTGAATATATTTTTTTATGATACGAGCTCATGATTAAAAAGGCCTAAGAAAAAGAACAATCTATCGAATTGTTAGAAATACAAAAGATGGATATTATTATTCTAAAAAAGTTTGATAAATAAAAAGATAGATAGATAAATATGTGTAATTAATATTGTTTTTAGTTTAAGAAAATTATCTAAAGTTGAAGGACTAATATCATCTTTCTTTAAAAGTTTAGTTAAAGATGATGTATGCAACTTGATCTAATGGTGGAGATTAAAGATGGAAATTTAATGGAGGGTAGAGATTACTTCATATTACTATTTAAAGTTTCTTTTTTAATATATATTAAAGATTAAAAATAAATAAATGAATAATTAAAAAATATAGTGAATCAAGATATATGGTTTCTTATCTTACCTGATTAATGTGTTTCTCATAAATATCAATGGCATAAGAATCTAATATGGTAAACTTTATATTATTATACTTAAAAAAAAACACTGTTAAACAATATATATTAATCTCATAAAATATTGTGACTTAGAAAAAAATATATCACATTGTTCTGTCAGCTTAGATTAAAAATCAAACAAGGTAAGGGTAAGTCAATGGGCTTATTTGTCTACAAGTCATATTTGGTTTATATCAATTGCAACATTATTAATGACATCATATAGCTTGCACTAATTTAATCATAAAAGAATCAGTCTGTAATAATAATTACCTTTCTTGAGCGGCTACTTCGCGTTAACTGGAATCTCTTTTGACCGTGGCGACAATTTCTTTAGAATCTATCATTTGTTTTTACCTCATTATTAAATGTGTTGGCCGATGTTGTGGCATTTGCAAACAATTTGACATGTTATATGTAAATGTAAGTTTGTTTTAACATGATTACATGACCGCATATTTTGTGTTTCAAATAATAAATCTATGTTGTATGAGTTGATATCCATGTATATAAGACGGTTTCCAACGGGCGACATGCTACCTTTGGGCCTTTGGCATGAACCCATTGTAAAAGCCCTGGACACTAATGGGAATGTGTTGGTTTGGGTAGCTTCTTATTCTAATTAAAAAGTACGATTATAAAATTGCTAGGTTTGGAGTAAAAATGTTTGTTGTAAAATAGACTATGATAGTCCATATAATACACTAAAACATGAAATAAAAACCATCGACTTAAATGGTACCACGAAACCATCACCTCAACTACACCGAGAAAGGCAACATGGTAAGAGGAAAACGACAACATTTATTCAACCGTCACTATCGATAGTGTTAGATTTTATTTTATTTTGCTAGTTATCAAATTTTAAACCTCGGACGATCATGAAACGTTAGAAGTTTAGAATTAACAAAACCATCTACGAACTTTCAAAAATAATGTGCCTGGTACTTGCCAACGAAATATCAACTATATCGGAGATTAATATTATAACATTTTATTCATGCATGTGGATTTTTATGTTAAGTTTATTTCAAAAACAAGTCAGAATAATGATATGTGCTTTAGATTTAAATTACTTATAAAAACAAGTACACAAAATAGAAACTGATCTAAGGACCTACCGGCCAAATCGAGTATAATCAACTCATGGGCTATTCAAGTTACCCTTTTTATTTTCTTGGTATAAAATCGACAACATTAAAGTTAAACTTGTGTATTATAATGCCTAAATCTTGGAGTTCAATTGAAATAAGAAAAGAATACTGAGATAATAACTTGCAACTACTCAACTTTTGATCTTTGCTCATTATTTAATTCTGATTCTAATATAAGTAGACATGTGACAACATGACTATCAAAATATATGTGTAAATCCAAACATTTCTGATCCACATTTCAGTTTTTCCAGCTTCAAAAGGATATATCATATATCTTCGATAGATCTAGAGATACATAAAAGACTTTAACAAGTTAATGCACGTTTTGGTCAAGTCCAATAAAACTTATTAGGAAAATGATTTATCCTCTTAAAAAATAGCTTAAAAATTCTCCTAATAACTTTAGCTGGTGACATGTGGATACCACTAATTCCCTTTATTAATTTTACCCTCTGATTTTTCCACATGTCCTTATCTAAAAGTTAGAAGGATTAATTATTTTCCAACTTATTATGGTATCTTTTCGAAGTATTTTGGTGGGATATTGTTAAAGAGGTGTATGGTCTGGTTTAGATGATTATAACTTGTAAAATGGTCAAATCAATTGAAACAATCTATCGTTTTTGACTTTTTTACAAACTAAATCTTCCACATTAATTATTGGGGTTAACAAGTATGTTTCTAGCAGCATGCTTCTACCATGATTTTCAGGGGAGAGATTTTATATTCAAACATGTGATTTTCATGGAGTAGTTTGTGGAGTTTGTGAGGAAGAAACATGATTTTACCATGCTTCTAGCAGCATTTTGGTTTTTCTCTTAATTATTATGTCAATTGTCAAACCAAAACCTAATTCGACAAATAAAAACCTCTATCATACTAACGCTTAGTGATATCATACACTTCATATGTCATAACTATTACTCATAAATTCTTAATACTAGAGTAGAAAAAAAATAAGTATCATGAGACAAATATAAATATAAATTAGTGATTAACATATTAAATTTTGTTAATCATTGTTTTTTTCTAAACCCATAATTCAAACCATAAATACCGTTTACCAAAGATGAAAAAAACAAGCCGACAATCCAAATTCATCTCTAAAACCACTGGTATAATATAGTTTGTGATATACTAGATTTAAGAAATAAAGATATCTTTAAGCTCACATATATAACATCTATTATGGTAAAATTGATGCACGAAGATTAATAAAGCACGAAGATATACATTAATACACAATGATTTTCATGATGCACGGATATTCTCAGTCAGAAAAAAAATATTACTTTATTTGTTTTATTTTAATATCTGTTTTATTTTAACCACTTGAATTAACCTAACCCCAAACCTTACACTTTAATAAAATTAACATATTAACAAATCATGTTATGTTTCGTACTGTTAATTTACGACTATGTTTGGCACAAACTTTTCAAGAGCTTTTTAGGAGCTTTAGTTTTTTGTTTTAAACTAAAACCTCCTAAAGTGTTAAAAGTTTTGTTTGAATGCAATTAGATTTAACTTTTATTTGAAATAAAAAAAAAATTTCTAAATGAAACGCCACTTGAAGTAGCCTTTCATAAACTTTAGTTTTTCGATAAACCTTTTAATCTTTAAAAGGTACACAAATAACTCTTGAAGTTGCAGCTACAATTACCATACCTAACACTTTTTAAAAATAAAAGTTATAGCTAACAATTTTATTTAAAAACTACAGCTACAGCTCAAATTAAAAGTTACTGCTATCAGCTATAGCTATTAACTACCAGCTACAACTACTTTTGCCAAACATATATATATATATGTAACAAATATCATCTAAATGGTTTAACCCTATCTATGGAAATACTCTCGTTGTATTATGCGAACACTATACTAGTAAATAATAATAATAATTGAGGAATTTATAAGCTTGCGTCGAATTTAGAATAAACTATATTGCAAAAAGCTGCTTAATGTCTTATATCAGCTCAATTTGATACCTTCCATTAATCCGTCAATAAAAAGACACGCTAGGCTTTAATGTTGGCATGTCAAGCAAGACTCACTTGTTAAAGTGAACATTTTGTACGAAAAAAGTATAAACGATTCTGATATATAAATTGAAGTTGATTATTCTATTATAGTTCTTAGATTTATATTATCTTTTTTAAAATTATTCTTTTGATTTTCTTTTTGTTTATAACATTTGTTTTATATCATACGTTATTATCAAAAAAATATGACTTTATATAAGGTTTTTTCTATCATACAACGTAACCATGCTTCAACATTTTTTATTGATGTTTGTTAAATTGCGATATTATAATTACACGAACTTAATTATATGTTTATCCGCGTATTACGTAATATAATACTTTATTTATTATGATAACACAATATAATAATGAAGTTAACCAATTATCTATACTATATTATAAAACAAATTCACCATGTCAAAAGTTTAAGTTTTAACATTTATTTTTTTAAAATGTCCCATATTCATTCTATATTTACCTAAAATAACTATAATACTCTTTCCCTCTCCCTAAATCTCAACCAATCATTTTTTTTTCTCTTATCCATAAATTATTTATTCATCTAATTTATTCAAAAATTTTTGTCTCAAAAACCATACACCGATAAATTATAAAAATTATATGGGTGTTTTTAAAATTTCATGCTCTTTCATTACAGATGTCGTTCGATATACTTTCGACAAATTTTTAAGTCCGGGGTCGTAACCCGTACGGTTAAGGCATTTGGCTATCACACTCTATGACCTATCACCCCACCATCTCACCGCCGCAACGCGCGAGTACTTACTCCCGTGTATATTAAATTAAATTAAGTTTACTTATCTTTATATTAAATAAAAGATGATTGTTGTGACATTATCATTCCATAAATATTGCTTATGTGTCACATCCAAATTATTTCTTAATATTAAGTTTGTTTTTTTTAATTTACTTATGATGTCATAAACACTCTTATTCTTAAAATTTATTGCATTTTTGTTTTTGTTATTTTATAAAAAAAAAAATTAGAGATATATATATTTTTTAATTTTTTTAGAAAAAAATTCTAATAAATTATACATTGTCTTATAAGTTTCATCGTTTAAATAATTTTATCATAACATATTTTTAATTATTCACATATTATGCGAGTTAATATACTATTTTGAGGAGACTATCGCAATATGTGACGAAAATGTGATTTTATAAAACTTTGATTGATATATCCGGGTTAAACCCGGGTTAATTAGCTAATTTATTTATATACTATAATTGGATGAAATAATTCAATTCAATAATGAGCATTAGCTAATGAATTCTAGAGTTGTATGCAGCACTCACCATGGACCAAATGATCACGCATTTTATTACTGATACACCAATACATTCTACTCCGTATTGGATTACTCATTAATGATTACTGATGGGCTAGGCGAATAGCTTAGCTCCATTTCGATATTTTATGTATACTTTTTATTATTGCTGCTAGTTTAATTGTATAATAGTTATTATTGCTCCAACCACTAATTAAATCAAACAATTGTGAGTTTGTAAGTTGTAAATTAATGACTACGGGTTGGACACTGTGCAGTTTTCAGATAAGTTGATTGTATTGAATTTTTTTAATAAATCATAGTACAAAATAAGAAACGTGTTCTACATGTTACAATTTATTTATAGATCAAGAATCTCACAAAATATTTGGCACAGTACCTTTGATAGAACCATCAATTTTAGTAGCTTAATCGAGACTTGGGGGTAGCGCAACAAATAAGAAATAGAAACTAAGAAATAGAAACTTTAGCACAACTGGCCAACTACAGTCGATGATGGCTTACTTGTGTTTTTGTTGCAATAAAAATATTTATTGTTTTAAAGTATCTCCAATACAACCGTTTCTTTTATTGAATTTATACAAGTCTTAACACTTCGAAGCATTGAAATTATTCAATAATGGGTTGGCAAAAGTTTTTTATATCAAGGACTTAATTCCAATAAAGTAGATGGTATGGTGAGAAAGGCTATTTAAGATCCGCTTAGTGCAGGACCCTTTCGTTGTGCGATTAGCAGACACCATACGTGTCTGAGGTAAAATTTACTTGTCAAAAAAAAAAAAGTCTTTGATCAAAAGCTAAAGCAAATATATATGTGAAAAAACTTGTGTATCAGAATAATAAAATATAGTCAACTTTAAGAAGCTTGATTTTTCATGAATGCTTTTGAAACATAATAGATGGTATAAAAATAACAATTTATCTTTAGACATTTCTAATAGGTAAGTGATGGGGTTCGGTGAAATGGCTACTACTTTGGAGACTCGGAGGTACGGTTACAGGTCACTACTTATTGCTTGGTGGTAAGTGAAGGAGTGAGTGAGTCAGTATCTTCTTTTAATACATACGAGTAAATATTTGTTCGGGTTATCGGGTATCATAAAATACAATGAGGTATTAAAAATATAAAATTAAATATATAGGTGATGTTGAATTTGAAGGTGGTAATTTATGAGAAAAAAGAAAAAGTGTTTGACCATAAGAAAGTGATGCTTATATGACACGGAGTAATAAATATGGTGAGGTGTATTAATTTGCCCCCAACACTTTGACCGTGTTAGCAAACTTTTTTTTTTGAACGATAAATTTGGGCTCAGCGTCACGCCTCCTTATGTAGTTCAATTTCAGAGAAAACCCATTATGGAAAAAAACCCTGTCTTCATTACTAGGAACATTTTGCTCACACCAGGATTTAAACTAAAGACCTTTCAGTTTTAAGCTTCAGCATATACCAATCCATCTATTGATGATTGGTTGTGTTAACTGATTTAGCATTTTTCACACAATAAAACCTAATTTATCAATGTCAAACTCATCATTTATCTTATATTGATATGACATATACACAACACATATATAGAAAAGAAAAAAATAATAGCCCACACCCAACCCAACGCCAATGTGCTCGACAACAATTTACCCAACACGCCAGAGAACCCGATCATGTTAGCGAGCCGGCCAACGTGAACGCAGAGACGGCTTGGTTTCCTGTTAGAGATAGCGTAAAGAATTAAAGAATCATTTTTCATTATTGTGTTTTCCCCTAATGTGGGCTCCCTGCTAATAGGGCTCCATTTTACTGAGTAAAAACACCCAATTCTGGGGAAGTCAAAGGGCACATATTCTCAAAATTACAACAAATTCAATTCAATCGAATCATTATACATACAAATAGTATGTATATGCGAAGCTTCTTCTTCTTCATCTCCACCATTATCTGGTAATTTTTAACAGTATATTATTCCCGGCTTTACTAGGGTTAACTATTGAATTTCCAACAGTAAATCTATGTAATGTAATTGTTTTGGCTATTGGATGATGTATCACTGTATCAGTTAGAAGATATATATATATATATATATATATATATATATATATATATATATGTGATTACTTATCATATGAATATGCATTGGCTGTACCTATTACCTAATGCTGTTTCAAAATGTTATCGTATCCTCTCCATTTTGCTATGATTAATATCAATATTAGGTTTTGAAGTTATGGCTTTTTAGACTTTGGCTTCACTCCGTGCCACCACTGATCCTTGAAAGAGCCTACCACTCAGATCAGCATTAAAATAATGTCAAATTTCCTATTGGTTAACTATCTAGTTAGCAGCCTTAGGGTGATAACATCTGTTAAATTTTACTAATTATTAAAAAAAAAAAAAAGGTTATGTACAAACTGCATGTGGAATTCCGCACGAAAATAGAAAAGCTCAACAGAATAATACCTAGACCAATGCGCAATCTTATATCATGAAAAGACCAAGGGTTTAGAACACGCTTTGAACAAGAATTGATAGTATTAATAAAGGTATTAATAAAGATATTTGGCCTTACCCCTTCATATATATGCTTGAACGAATCATCTATAGTTCACTTAGCACTTGAGATGTTGCTAAATACTAGTATTAGCCAAGGAATTCCTTTGATCTTCTCTTGTTATATGAACTAAACACAGATACGAAGTACTAGTTGTTGCAAAACAGCCCAAATACCTCTAGTTATGATACAGCTGCACGATATTTATAATATGTGGTTCTACACTTTTAGCACTAGAGTTGAAATTGATGGATAACATCTAGTCTTCACACAATTATATTTCAATTGGATCACGTTGATAATATTGGTTTTACTTCTGTAACACTATTTAGTTTATAATGATCTTTCCTCTTCCTTTTCTTTTCCTTCTAATGTTTGTACGGACTTTATTTATTTTCCAGATGGAAGAAGTCTCTTGTAACAACAAACAGATGGCTGCACATGAAATAAGTGAGACTAATCCTCAAGAAAGAGAAGAGGAAAAAGCAGAACTTGCGAATGGAATTGGGTATTCTGAAGGAAAGAAAGATTTTGTTGCACCTGCTGTAGGAATGGAATTCGAGTCATATGATGATGCCTATAATTATTATAATTGTTATGCTCTGGAGGCAGGTTTTCGGGTACGAGTAAAAAATTCATGGTTCAAACGGAATAGCAGAGAAAAATATGGTGCAGTCCTCTGCTGTAATAGCCAGGGTTTCAAAAGAATAAAAGATGTGAATCGTCTACGAAAAGAAACAAGAACCGGTTGTCCTGCAATGGTGAGAATGAGATTGACAGATTCTAGAAGATGGAGAATTTTAGAAGTTACAGTCGATCATAACCACTTGCTTGGTGCAAAAGCTTGCAAGTCTAATAAGAAAACGGCGCAGTCAGATTCTGAGGCAGAAGGACGAACTGTTAAAATATATAGGGCACTTGTAATAGATTCTGGGGTTAATAATGGAAATTCAAAATCAACTTGTCAAGAATTGGGTTCTTTATCGGATAATCATCCCGATCAGTTGAAATTGAAGAAAGGCGATTCACTAGCTATTTATAACTACATCTGCCGTATGCAGTTGACTAACCCTAACTTTTTTTACTTGATGGATCTTAACGATGATGGGCATTTGAAAAATATGATTTGGTTCGATGCCAGGTGTAGGGCTGCTATTGGCTACTTTAGTGATGTTATTTACTTCGACACTACATATTTGTCCAACAAATTTGAGATCCCGCTGGTGACATTTGTTGGAATGAATCATCATTGTCAGTCTGTGTTACTTGGATGCGGTTTGCTTTCAGGGGAAACACGAGAGTCGTACCTATGGGTTTTTAATGCCTGGCTGACTAGTACATCAGGGCAGGTCCCACAGACCATAATTACAGACAGATGCAAGATTTTACAGAGTGTCGTTTCAGAGGTTTTCCCCAAATCTCGCCATCGCTTCAGTTTGTCTCGCATCATGAAGAAAGTTCCTGAGAAATTAGGAGGGTTAAGAAACTATGATGCAATCAGAAAGGTTCTGGCTAAAGCAGCTTACGAGACTTTAAAACCGTTTGAATTTGATAGTGTGTGGGCTTTTATGGTTCAACAATTTGGTATTGGTGAACACGAGTGGCTTCGGTCCTTATATGAAGATCGAGCCTGGTGGGCCCCAGTCTTTCTAAAAGATACATTTTTTGCAGGAATGGCTGTTGTTTCGCCATTCAGTGACACACTGCTATCCATATTCGATAAATACATCCATAAACAAACCCCTTTAAAAGAATTTCTCGACAAATATGAACTCGCCTTACAGAAGAAGCACAAAGAAGAAGCAGCTGCTGACATGGAATCAAGAGACTCATCTCCGACACTTAAAACCAGATGTTCATTTGAGTTGCAATTATCAAAAGTTTACACATATGAAATCTTTAAGAAATTTCAAGTGGAAGTAGAGGAAATGTATTCTTGTTTCAGTACCATGCAGGTGCATGTTGACGGGCCGGTTATAATCTTTGTGGTGAAAGAACGTGTCTTAGCAGAGGGAAATAGAAGGGAGATAAAAGATTATGAAGTTATGTATAATAGAGCAGCAGCAGATGTGCGTTGTATTTGCGGTTGTTTTAATTTCAATGGTTATTTATGCAGGCATGCTTTATGTGTGCTTAACTTTAACGGGGTGGAGGATATACCTTCAAAGTATATTTTGTCTAGATGGAAGAAGGATTATAAGCGATTATACGCTCCAGTTTATGACAGGTCAAACGTCGATGGTACAAACACTGTTGAGTGGTATAATCAATTATACAGAAGCGCATTGCAAGTTGTGGAAGAAGGTGTGATCTCAATGGATCATTACAAGGTTGCTTTGCAGTCATTTGAAGAATGTCTTAGTAGAGTTCACAATATTGAAGATAAACATGAATAGAACATATAGGATTTTGTTTTTCTTCTTTTGGTGGGTATGTAATTATGTAAATCACCTTTCCCATTGCATACTTCATTATTTATTATTATTATTATTATTATTATTGTTGTTGTTGTTGTTGTTGTTGTTGTTCTTGAGGGATGTTGCTGCCCATTCCTGTGCATACTTTATTACTTTATAAGCTTCATGAAATCTTATGATTTTCAAATTAACGTTAACTTCTGTCAAGCAGTTGGCCTTTGTGTGGTTGCGTTTAAGATCTTATGTTTTTCACGTATATTTTCTCAACTTTCTCAATTTAACACTTCTTTGCGTTTTCATATCCATCCTTAAAATTTTATTTTAAACTTAGTTTTAAATCTACCAATTAACTAAAACAGGATTGAGATGTTCTTGAAACGATACGTGTCCTTTTAATTTACTTATTTTATTAAATTAGTTTTTGTAATTGTATATAGAATCAATTTCCCTATTAGACTTAAAATTAAACTCTAATTCTTTGCTTATAGATACAAAACAATTATAACCTTATTTGATTGATCGTTTTTTTCATTAATAAAATTGTCTCTCTTTCTTTTCTTTTTTTTTTTTCCAATTCTTCAACCCCTATTACTTATATTACTTATAATAATAAGTTATTATCATGAAGATTTCAAAATTTTGAGTTTACGATCCGAAATCACAAAGTTATTTGTTGTCATCCCCCATGCTTACAAGTTTCGATTTTGATGTGATTGTAAAAATTCAAGGTAAATATAAAACTCTAACTAAACATATATTATATTTATCATTACTGTTTATTATAATTTATTTTCGATCATCGGTTTATTTTAACCACAACTTATTTCATACTCTTGAATCATGTATGAAGCATAGTCAAATTTTATTAGGATACAGTCTATATAGCTACCGTACATCGTAAAGGTATAAGAACTAACAATAAAAGATGAGTAAAAAAATAAAATAATCTAAAAAAGTTTTGACCAATACGGAAATCATGAGGGTGTAAAATAGCATATACACAAATACGGAGTAACACCCATTTTCATCTCTTTTTGTACTAGAAGAAAGCGCGACACTTTCCCTCCAAACTTCTTCGCCCCTCATTTTCTCCCACTTTCTTTCAGGTATGTATCTTCTCTTTTTCCCTCACAGTCACACAAATACATATTATTGAATCGATACATCTGTATATATCTCAACTTTTTAATAATATTATTATTCAATAATATGTCAGATTTTGCTACTCGCACGGTTGATTATTAATTTTAGGAGGCGGTTAAATCTATGAACAATGCGTGTTAATTAGCAAAATCCTGATGTATATATGCTATATATATATATATATATTGTATGTATGTATTTTGATGATGATTAGAATCAACCGTGACCTAAAATACTTAATTAATATTCAGGAATTTATTGTGAGCTGCTGCTGGGTGTAGAAACCCTAGAATTAGAAGAAAAATGAAGTTTAAGGCCTTTTTAACTGACCACGGTATTAACCTACTCGAAAAACGATTCTTACAAGCCCTAGACAAAATGGGAAAGACATGCCATCTTTACCTAACTCGAGACCACGCCATTTTCCTTCACAACCTTTTAAATGGCGACGGTATTCAATCCATTGCTCAGTTTCGTAAAGAAGCCCTTTTTGAAGACTACCGTATCTCTAGTCAAAACGATGACCGTATCGCCTTCACTATTGACCTGTCACTCCTCCACCGCGCCCTTCGCAGTATTTTGACTATTTATACTGAATTTGGTGGGTCACATAGTTGCCCGACTGTTAACCGTTTGCAGATTAAGTTGGTTAAGAAACTGCCACCACATTCCTCACAGCCTATGCCGTTTTTGACTTTTGAAACCAAAGGTTACAAGTCTGCTGTTATTCAAGACGTGCCTATTTCTAAACCGTTGTCTAGGTCTGATATACTTGAACTGCAAACGGCTCTTGATATGGCTCAAGATTTGCCTCAGACTTTGGTTCAGGTTCCTGACTTAAACCAGTTACAGAACTTTGTGGATCGAATGAAACATGTGGGTGATGTGTTGAATGTTTCTATTACTAAATATGGTGACCTGCATTTGCAAATCTCGACTAGTTTGATCACACTTGGAGCAGAGTTTAGGAAACTGAAGGTTATAGGAGAACAAGCGCAGGGTCCGTCTGGAGATGATAATTTGAATGCTCAGATACGAACGCAGAGGGCGATTGATAGAGGGGATGCAATGAGTGTGCAAGTTAGTGTGAAGCATTTCTTCAAGTCTCTGCAGTGTCATTTTGCTAAACCAGATTGTGCTTTCTATGGAATTGGGCAACAAGGTTCTTGCTTGACTGTGGTGTTTCAGTTCTTTGTCCCGGGTACTCGCCAAACAGATAAATCTATCAGTCTGCATTGTCGGCTTCCTGTACTTGACCCTGGTAACGATTGAAGGTCAATGAAGATTTGAGTTTTATGTTGTGTTCCTTCTGTTTATGTTATTATCTTTTGATGGTCATGAAATGTAGACTAGCATGTGATCTGAGACCATTTATAGTTTGAGGCAGCGCCCTGAATGTTTTATATTTAATATTTTGATCCAACTACTAAAACTTGATACTTTGAAGTAGATCATAATATAATTTTAGAGGTGAAGACATGTATTTACCGTTTTGTGCCATGTAGTGTGACCTGTTTGGAACATTTTGCAACCTTCTGTAACATTGTTAAAAGTTTGGTGCAACTTTTTGACATATACCGTAACTAACTTTAAACATAAATAATACAGTAACTACAAGCACCATAACCTCTTCCTCAACTGGTTTAATGACATGTGTTCATTAATTGGATTTGTAAACTAATGTTTGGTAGGACAAATCATTTCTCTCATGTTTATGAAAAAATCGATGTGTAAACATGTCAAAAAGCCTGATCACGATAATGTGAGTGTTGAACGAGTTGTAAGGAACCCTTCACCAGCTTATTTGAAGTCTGACACAAACTCGGACCCAATGCAAAAACCAACTTCAAAAGAAACCAAGAAAATAAAAAGACAGGTTTATGCTGACCATACACCCTTTAACATGTCACAAATAGAGGGCAAGTTCATAAGCTTACCGAAGAGGTGAAGAAACATTAACAGTTGGCATCGGAACCAAGAAACAATGCCGCTAAACTCAATCTAAATAGATTTGGGAGGTTGTAAAAGACTAGGCACTGAAGGATATATTATCGACCAACTATAAAAGGATACTATTTACATAAAAAGGCTAGAACTGCATCACCATTTAAAAAGGAAAAGTGATAAAAGAAATTCGGATGCCAAATGCGAAGATCTTGCGCTCTACTTTAAACTGCTGGCCAGAGGGGTACCCTGAGATGCTAGGAATCAGTGATTGTATGGATGGGCAAGAAGCCCACGACACTACAGAAAAAATGTTACTGGGTAAACTTGATCTGTAGAGGTCCTATGAAGAATAACATATATTCTTCGTAAAGCACGGTCACAATTTGGCCGGAGCAAATAATTAGATCAGTTGATTCAATATAGCAATCAACAAATAGTAGATTAAGTTTCTGCAGTGAGCCAGTGATGATCATAATGTCTTCCAATTTGTATACAAACATCATTTACTTATTATATGCCAAAGCAACAGAAGAAAATTTTCTCCACCCCATTGGAGCAACGTACAAGACAATAATGAATATAGCATAAATAAGACAGAAAGAATAGTATATATATAAGTTTGAGAAAGGTAACCAATATCCCAACGTGATTTACATTATACTACAAATCAGAAATAAGAATGTGTTCAACGGAAACCTCACAAAGTAACCTGATTATTACCTTTGGACAAAAAAATTCGTAAAATAATTCGGATATCTGTTACTTAAAATAAGATATTTGAGAAGGCACCTGTAAAGCACCCTTGATACTGTAACACTAAAAGAGGCTAAAACTCATTTTCCTCAATCGACTTTGACTAGAGGCAAATAATCTGGCAAGTAATCTGGCAAGTAATCTGAAGATCCATGTTGCAGCCAATCTTTGGCACATATAAGTGCCTCAAGAGTCGTTGGTCTTAACGAACATTGATATCTGTCCATCTTCTTACATGTCATATCAAACACAGAATCTTGAGAAACTGTAGAGAAGGGAATGCACAATATGTCAGATGCCATTTTCGACAAAGTAGGATAGCTTATTCTATTTTCTTTCCACCAGCCCAAAACATCAAATTCTTGCTTCCGAGGTAATACCGTTTCTTCTAAATATCGATCAAGTTCGTCATTCATGTGACTCGTGTTGTCAGAAATATAAAGATCAAAAGCACCAATCCCGTCAAAATATAATTCATTTTGGGGATCCTCGGTTGTTATAACTTCACAAAGATGGTTTTTTCCTTCATTTTCAGACTTCAAGGAGTCTCCAATTTCATCAGCAAAAAAAGCTGGTAGAGGAAGCCCTTGTACTACATAATTAAAAAACAGTTCACGAACACCATCGCTCACAGCTTTGATCCAGGGATCCGCATCCTCTCCATAGATTCTCCGGAAGCTAAACTCTACAAGCTTCATCTTAAAACGTGGGTCCATAACAACAGCAATAGAAAAGACTAAAAAACAATCTTTCCAGTACTTGTCAAATCTTTCATACATTGACCTAGTTAAGTTTCTGATAAACGCATTTTCACTCTCTACTGCTTGTTTAAGCTCTAGTTGTAAATTCCAAGCTTCATGAAAAAACGCATTAGATGTTGGATATGTGGGGGTCGTCAAAATATTTGCTGCATCAAGCACATGTTTCAAGTATCTGCATAGAATTTCTACTTGTTTCCATTCATCCATTGCGACTGTAACTTGATTATTGGAGTCGAAGTCTAAGAGAAGAAATACCTCCTTCAACTCGCATGCAGCTACCAACATATAATAAGTGCTGTTCCACTGAGTTTGGTCATCAAGAACAAGACTTTTTGTACTTGGTACCTGGAGTGTTAGTTTAAGATCATTAAATCTCACTTGACAAGCTTCCAATGTTACCACGTACTTTACACAATCACGAACTTTCTTGATAGTTTCCCTTAACAACCCTAAAGCATCTTGAGCAAGACGACCCAAAACTCCAGCAAAACAACTCCCCATCAAGAAATTACCATTGAGAGTTTGCTGGTTTTTGACAGAAGGTAAACTGCTTAGATGCTCTCTCACAGCTTTGTTTGCAAAAGAGTCATCAAGAGTTACTGAAAGTAGCCTGTTCTCCAGATGCCAATCAGTAATACAAGAAGAGAAAGCATGATCTAATGCAGATTCTGAATCTGGAAATGGTACCAAAACAGCAGAAAGGATCCTTCGATGTAATTTCCAATCTTCATCAATGAACTGGCCTGTTATGAGTGCATAAGCTACACTTTGGTCTGTAGACCACAATTCCAGAGATAGGTTAACACGCCCTGGGATACTGTTAATGAGATTCATAAGGGTATTCCTTTCCCTCTGGTACAGTCCCACACAATCTGTTTCCACAGCCTCAAGGGGAGCTGCGGGAAATTGAGGGTAAAGAGCCTTTATGCAATTTAAAAAGGCGGGACGCTCCACAATGTCAAGTGGATATCCATGCATAATAATCATCTTTGCAATATCATATCTGCAACGATCATGATAAAAAGAATCCCTAGTTGACCGAGATGTGATTTTATGCCGTTTTCTTGGTGGACCGTTAACATGAGTGCCATTAATGGGGGGAAGAGGGGTACATGGTGAAGCCTGACCACTTTTCAAATTGTCACGGAGTGCAGGACAAATTCCCAACTGAATATGTCGTTTGAGATGACTGGTACCAGACATCTTTGATCCGGAAGTATACGCAAATTTATTGCCGCAATGCATACAATGGGCTTTTGTACATTCGGCATCAATGGTCACAATTGTAAAATGTTCCCAAACCATGGATTTTTTCCTCCTGCGCTTCCCATTCATCTGCGTGCTCAGATTGGCAAGCTCACTACTATTTGTAGGGTTGGCCATGCGTAAAGTAACTTCTGCAATACACAAATTCATCACATGCCTTCCAATTAGCACCTATTTTAAAAAACTTGAAAATATAAATAAAATGCTTAACTTCTATCCTTAATTCATAAACTTAAAAACAGAGTCCTATTTGACCAAAACAATAAACCATTTAAAATCATTATAAAGTTACCCCTGTAATAACTAATAAGAGCAGCAATAATCTACATAAAAAGCAATAAAGAAAGATTGGAAAGGACCAATGAAACAAAACAAATAAAGAATAACATAAAGGTCCTATTTTCAGAATTGCAGAAGTATATAAGCTATGGAATAAACGAACAAACAGAGTGATGCCTCTTCAGGCTACCCAGGGAAAGTCGAGCCTTCGCTCATACGTACAAGGCCTAACCTATCGTAAAACCACAAAATCATGGAGGCAAAATATAACAATGAGAAAGATTCACATTATGCAATCTGTATGGATCAACACCCAACAAAAGAAAAAAACTATACTGATATACAATTATATACATATACATAAACAAGAAAACATTACCAAGTTTGATCAAAGATCAAAACTTTATCATATAAACAAAAACCCATAAACATAAACTATCGTAATCCACACGGGTTTAATCTTTTGCATAAATCTTGATTATTTTAATAAAAAGAAAACTTACCCTAATGGCGGCAGGGATCCAATATAAAGGAAAAGCAGTTGTTTTTCAGATATCTGCCAAGAAAACATGAAAGTGGGGTTTAAGGTGTGTCAAGATTATATATATTATAGATATACAGATATAGATGTATAATAAATATGAAAGAATGTATCCCCTCATATATATGTATGTATATAACAAAGAAACACAACAAGAAAAAACAAAAAAAAAAAGGTTGAGAATGGGGTTTTGGGGGTGATGGAGGAAGAAAGATGATGGATGGGCCTTACAGTTTTTGGGAGGGCTGTGCTGACTGCGCTTAAACCCTAAAGTAAAAAAGTCCAAGAGGTTTTTCGTGTTTAACTCTCTATTATTATGGGTCCATATATATTAAGTGCTGTGCGATTTTCACCCATATACTTTCCTATTTTCCACCCCTTTTAAAATCGCCTAATATACAAAACAATTTTACAAATTTCATTCGCTATTTATAGATTTATTAATATTAATATTTATTTTATCAATTAGTTATTTAAAATTTACTCTTACTTTTTAACTTCATAACTTGGTATATATAAACTTTTAAAAGATTCAAAATTACGTAGTAAGTGATCTATTGTTATTTACATTTCAGTTCGACATAAATTTTATAAAAATTGGAGACCGAAAATTATTTGTCATATTTTTAGTCTCTACCTATGAAATTATTTATACCAAAAATGTAGAAAAAAACAAATTATATACAACATTATATTCTAAATTTTCTAAAAGTTTATATATCATAACTGTGAAACTAAAGGTAAATCATAATAATCTTTTTATTGTAAGTTGGTGTGAACTTGTTGTGCATGAAGTTAAAATGTAAATTTTGAAAAAAATGATTAGTGTATAAAATATTATAAAGCTTTCAAACCGTGAATAACTTAATAAGTGAAATGTTCAATTGGCAGCTACCCGCATTTTTGCAATTGGGGCGATTTTAAGAAGTGTCATTAGAAAAAATCATTGTGGAAATAAGGGCACCCATATGTTACTTTTATGAGATGACATGAGATGACATTGATTTCTTTAAATAGACATTGATCATCGTCGTTTGTAACATTGACTCTTTAAAATATTATTTTTGTGATATAAAAAATTTAAGTTTTTTTTTTGTATTTCAAAAACTTGAGGTAAGCAAATCAATAAGTACATTCCTAGTTAGAGTAAGTAGTATAGTACTACTATTTAGAGAAAAGAATGGTCTCGGGAAGAGCATTCGCTGTGAGGCTCATGATGCGAAAAGAGGAAAACGAGGTTACATTGGATAATAAAAAGAGTGACGGGTGGGGTGAGAAGGGACGGTTTTAGTGTGTTAGTACGCGGGTCTTGGAACCCTGCTTTGGTTTTGAAAAAATCATTCAACATTTAATGTTTGACATCTTACATCAAATGAAGTTGATAAGACTGGATGAGTGTAGCCGTGTATGTGATGTGAATCTTTTTTATGTTGGACGTTTAAAACCAAGTAAATTCAACATTTATCTGAACTATCTTTACTTGATTCATCAGTTTAAAAAAAAAGATAACAATTTTAATTTTAATAATTTATACTATTTAATAAAAAAGAATATACTTCTTGTTGAAAGTTAAACAAGAGAAATTGTCTAAAATACCTCTTGCAAAAAAAACAAAATTATCTCCTTATTTAAAAGTCTTAATTTTAATTGATTGTTCACTTATACTGTTTTCGATAGTATATGAGACAACATATTATTGGTATCCACGGAAACCATGTTAGTAAAACTACAAGAAATCAATTAATATAATTTGTTAAATAAAAATAAACGTACCTCTAAAATCTATTTTAAATATTGAACATGTAATAAACATGTTTTCACCAGTTTGTCGCTAGAGAACCGATCAAACACTCTCTTTCATGAAAAACCCAAACAAACCCACTTGACATTTCTCAGTCAAACACACCGACAGAGTGAGAGATGAGTATGTACGGATATGATGTATCTATATACGATTACGGTTTTTCCAATCAGGCAATCTCCAATTCCCTTCGCGGTCATACCATCAATTATGACGATGATGAGCTTTACTTTAGAAGACCGCCGCCTTTACGCCACTCACCTCCGGTCACTCCGCCGACCAACCACCGCCACGACGGCACCTCGCCTCTCCCTCTAGGAATGGACTGGAGTCTCCCGCCACGTGTCTGGGTACAACTTCAAATTCTGAAGTTTAATTGTATCATATTATTTTTTTGATATTTATTTTAATAGTAAATATCAATTTAGATTGAATTTATTACTTTAGCATTATTATTTTTAGAAAACTAGATTGAATTAATTCTAGAATTAGGCTATGATGTTCAGAGTTCAGACTTGTGTTTGGGTTTGATTATAGGGCGCAGAAAGTTAACTTTTTGTAAGATTTTTCACTTGAGTTACTTTATTTTTAAATTTTGGCACCAATAAAGGATTTTATTTTAAAACTTCTGGAGGAGTAATCACCCGGTTAATGACACTGCCACCATCCGTCACCACAATTGACCGGTCATTTACCCAAAATTGACTCAATTTGACTTACAACTGTGCCTGTACTTAGCAGCAAGCAGTCAGAGGCGGTGAAGATGAGTTTATATGGGTATGTCGGTCGTTCGGATATGGTCTGCCGTAATCTCGTGACTGGATACCAGGTCAACAAGTTGTTTTTTTAGTGCTTTGATACCTTAAATAACAAAAGAAGTTTAGTATCATGATACCTAAAAAAGGCTTCAATAACGAAAAAAAACAAAGTTTAGTATCAACAAAAAAGTAAAAAGTTGAGTGCTTATGACATAAGTGAGGGATTTTAACAAGTTTAGGAGTACTTCTATATGCCGTTTGGCGTTTGCCCTTGATAATTAAACAAGTTTGGGTATTTTGTGTTGACCAGAAGTTGTATTTATTTGTATGCAGGAAGGAAGAAATTCTGTTTGGCCACATGATTCGAATAAGGGATGGAGATACTGTGTCACAGTTCCTTCTTGGACTATCGCATCGTCTACAAGTGGTTCAGATGCTGTGGTATGTCTTTTCTTATTTGATAGTTTAGGAAGTTGATATCGTGTTTTTAATTTAATTTATTCTTGTAGCTTTGTGATTATTATGTGAATATATGCTGTGATGCCGGCTGTCTATGTTGCCATTTATGTTCTACATTCTGGATGCAGTTTTTCAGAGTTCAGGTTGGTGTGCAGTCACCAGAAGGAATCACGTCAACTCAAGAAGTACTAAGAAGATTTAATGAGTTCTGGAAGCTATATTCTGATGTATGTTTCATCTTTTTGGTCTCTACTCCCATATTTGGCATCATAATGTATCTAATTTTTCATGTCTTTTGCAGCTCAGAACGGAATTCCCTAAGAAATATTTGCCTCTTCCTCCTCCAAAGAGTCTTATGAAAATGAGAAGCAACACACTTTTGGAAGAGGTATGACTTTTTATATGTTCTTTTAATCATGCTCTATTGAAGTAGATAAATAAGCAGTAATTCACTATCTTTTACATCTGATGTTGCCCTATATCTCTGATTTTTTTTGTAAAAGTCCAATTCTATTGCGTCCTTAAAGGGTCTGTTTTGTTTCAGCGAAGGTGTGCTTTGGAGGGCTGGCTGGAGAAGCTATTATCTGATATTGATGTGTCGAGAACTGCTCTGGTGGCAATGTTTTTGGAACTAGAAGCGGCTGCAAGAAAATGTATGTTGTTAGATTTTTATTATTGAACAGTGTTAGCTGGTATATTTTAGACTACATATTACATTCAATAGGGTGGCTAATTGTGTTAAACTATTCCATTGGTATTGCAGCATGTTCTGAGTTGACTCCGGATGACAGAGTGACAAACCTTGTTCCATCAGATCAGCTTCCTTGCAATTCAGCGAATTCACTACTTAGTAGCAGTTCGTCCATTTCTTCGGATATTGACGGTTCATCAGGATCAAAGAAAGCAACCACAGTCGAGCAGAATGAAATACTACAGAAAGAGTTGGATAATGCTAAGGAGCAGATTGAGACTTTAAGGAAATCAAAATCAGACGTTAAACTTCTTGTTAAGGAGGTCAAGTCTCTTAGAAAATCTAATCTAGAACTGAAGCATGAGCTTACCAAATGTTTGGAAGAAAAAACTCAATTAGAGGTAACTTTTAGTTTCAATTTATGACATGATTTTGATTAATAGGATTTTGTTAAATTGTTTACATCCGTGAATATGCATCAGAATGAGAAACAACAATGGGAAGCCGGGGATTCCACTAAAGTAGCACTGTTGCATGAATGTGAACATCTTTGCAACCGGCTACGAGAGTGTAGTGTTAACTTCATTTTGGATGAAGAAGATAAACTGATGGCGGATACTTCTTTGTCAGATGCCATTGATCTGTTGGAAACATCTGATAGCCAAATTAGTTCTCTGCTTGCCGAGGTAAATTTAATATTTATCTAGTTTAGTTTCTAACATATGTTACTATATAACTTTTGCCCTTTCATGAAGTTCTTAGAATTTTAGGATTATCTAATTAAACTTGTCTGACTTTCCTATGTTTGGTCTTAAACGCTAATGTGATTCCTACATAGTTGATAACTTGATACCTGGTGTACTTGTCATCTGCACCGTGTAGAGGTGGCAAAATAGTGTTATTTAGTGGGTTTTAAACCCAAATCTTATATCCAATTTAACGTTGAATTTGACTTTAAAACCCAAAACCTAACCCCTTTAACAAACATATCTTAAATGAATCAAAATTGCTGCCTCCATGAAAAATTTGCATCTTCTCGTCACTAATAGATAAAACCATTTACAGGTGCAGTTCCTTGGTCAAGATGATGAAACCGCTACTGGACCTGCTAATCAAGCTGACAATAGCGACATTTTCATAAGTAGAGATGGCGACTTGAGGACCCTCTTGAGTGATATTTTAACTGAGAATGCAATGTTGAGAAAACAAGTGAACTCTGTCATCCGTCAGGCACTAACTAAACCTGGTGATACTCCAAAAGATGAGGCCGGAGATGATCCCATAATGTAAACTGCATCCGACAAAGTCATTGAATAAATGAATAATACTGTAATACCTTGTATGTGTACCACGTGCAACGAAATATACATAGCGGTTAGTTTTGTTTTTTTGTTTTTTGTACCATGATGTGATCTCAAAAGACTTGAACTCCGAGTCATTTTGTTTACCTCTATAATGTTCCATCATTAATTATTGTCAACTATGGTTGCAAAAGATAAACTTTTTTCTTTAAAGTTTAAAAAGAAGACAATATCAACACCACGCATGCACGCTCATAAACTACACATTTGTCCGTCACAGAACTTGAAGTCACGATCCATATTTTTATAATTTCTCTTTTTAAGTAGTAAAGGCATCACGAGTGTATATTGTACAAATGTGCTAGATAATTCGGAACATGTGGTAATCTCATTAACACCCTTTTGAAATTTTTCTGCCAATTCTTTTTCCTGATTTTATCTGTTGGATTTTGTCTTGTGTAATCATCTTGTGTTGAGATAACCACAAAGAAGTGTCCAATATCATACGAGAAAATTCAGGGAACACATAATGAAAATAAAAATAAAATCCATGTATATCATCATAAAACACATTCATGGTACTTACAAAGGATGCAAAATTTACTATATGACTATTATCTACTTATCACCACCTCCAAACATGCCCATCATGTCCTTATTTGAACCCATTTGTTTCATCAAATTTTGTAAGCCACCCATGCCGCCGATTTGCTTCAGCATTTGAGGTGGAAGGACTTTACTCATGTGTTGTGCATTCATATTTCTAGACAAGGCACTCATATCTCCTTTCTTGGGGATCTTAAGGCCTTTCATCTTGCTCCAGATCTTGGCAAGCCGTTTATACTCTTCCAGCATATCCATCACTTCCCTCACTTGACGACCAGATCCCCTTGCTATCCTCATGATTCTTGACTCATTCATTATCTTTGGGTTCGTGCTATCCAACTCTGCAAAAATTTCAACCAAATTATGGTTCTTACTGTAATTACTATAGATTAGATGTGACCCGTGTAACCCATTTATTTCTAGATGGGTCCATTCGATTGTTCTATCTTTAGAAGTAAAATGGACAAATTTAAAGGATATGACTAAAATGGAACAGGCCAAATTAGTCGGGTAACACAAAGTGCATTACTAACCCTCCTAACCTCCTCAATTGTTTTACTGGAAAAGCTTAAATTATTCTTGTAGTAAAATTTAGCATTTATTTATAAACTCTAGAAAAATGTATTATAATTGTGTTTGTAGTTTGTCCAACCCAAGCCAACCCCACTATTCTCAAGCATACTTAAAATGCCAGATTCAAACCACTACCCAACCCTCCCAAGTCCTAACCCACTCATTTTTCTACTTCCAGGCTCCACTCAAAAGACTTATTTTACCGTCATCAGTCATTGAGTCCATCATCGTCATGTAGCGTTTAATCTTTGCTTGGCTTTCTTTTTCTTGGCCCTTTGGCATTAATTCAGAACTAAATCCAGGAAGCATGGAGAAAACCTACATGATACATTGATACAGCCAAGTGAATCAAAAAGATGTAAATAAAAATAAACTTCAACAACAAAAGGCAATAATATGGAGGTGAACCTGACCGATAGGACCCATCTTGAGTATATTATGAAATTGCTCATACATAATTCTCAATGTGAAATTTCCCTCAGAGAGCTTTTGCAGAAGCTCAGGCTGCTGATCCATAGGAACCACTTCATGAATCTTGTCCATGAATCCAGACCAATCACCCATTCCTGATTAAAATTGATGATGCAAGTAATTAGAAATTACCAGAGCATAAGGTTATCTCAGAAATTCTGAAACTAAGATGAAGGATGCAAACCTAAAAGGCGGCTGACAAAAGGTTTAACATCAAAAACCTCAAATTCATCCATATGTTCTCCAGTACCAATAAAAATGACCGGACTTTTTGTTGCTGCAACTCTGCAATACAAGAAAAAAGAGAATAGTAAACATAAGTTGAACGTTAATAAACCGGATGCATGAGTATGAAAAGCTAGATCATAAGACAATTACACTTACGCACTAAGAGCACCACCTCCCTTTGCATGGCCATCCATTTTAGTCACTATTACAGCTCCAACAGCAACGCTTTGCTTAAAAGCTTGAGCTTGATCAAATGCAGCTTGACCAATACTGCTATCCATGACAAAGATAACAAGGTCCGGTTTCTGTAGATTTACAAATGTCACTAATTCGAATTTCTAATAATAACTAAAATCTAAAAAAATAACCAACTGAATTAAGTACAAAAACTCGGTATACCGTTGCTTCAGCAACTTGACGCATCTCCTCAAAGAGCGCCACTTCCTGCTTATGTCGACCACTAGTATCAACAATAATAAGATCACAGTTTTCCTTTTTAAACCTCTCAACACCTTCCATAGCAATTTTCGCGGGGTCTAACTCCATATAGCTGTACACAAGACATGGGGATTCAAGATAATTATACATATGTTTAAACATATTACATTATGAAGCAAACACACCTTCCATAAAAAGGAATTTTCGCTTTTGTTGCATTCTGTTTCAGCTGATCAAAAGCACCAGCCCTGAACGTATCTGCACATACCAAAGCTGGTTTCCATCCCTTCTTCTGGTGGTAATATGCATATTTCGTACAAGTTGTCGTTTTTCCAGAACCTAGAATCATTCCCATTATGTAAAGACACTTTTTTAATATAGGATGTAACTATAAAAGAAATGCGACCAATACATAAGCATGGGATTAGTACTATAAAATTTATTAACATGATACCTTGTAGACCAACAAACATGACGACACTTGTTTTGCCTTTCTTGGGTGTGAAAGAAGGCTTTCCAGGATCCAACATCTTGCAGAGCTCATTAAATATAGCCTAAAATTAAAAAAACATATATAGTCAAATTGAATCAACAACAGATACAAATTACACCTTTGGAAAAAGGCTCCAACTTTCACAGATCATAGATGAGCAAATGCAGGCTGAAAGAAGAGTTAAAAGAACATTTCTTTCTTACTTAATCGGGTCCAAAAAACAATAGAAGATCATAGCAAACAACGGACTGCAAAGAACATGATAGACAATTGTCACCACGACCGTTTTCAATTCCTATTAGCTTGTTATTTTCAATATAAAATTCTTTCTAATTCTCTCAACATGCAACTAATCCTTATATAAATGAATTAGACTTTCTACTAGCGTGCCAGGCATCACATCATCCTAACTCGTACAATGCGATACATAAGATATAGCAAGAATATACTAAAATAAAAGCTAATATGACACACAATTAATGTGAAAAGTGGGATTACATATATATTATGAAGTTGCAGTATAGGTAGAGAGTGAATATAATAATAATATGAAAAAGATATATACTTGTTGGATGATTTTACGCTTGTTATGACCAGCAGCAAGATCATCGAGATTGACAATGTTCTTGATGTTGGTCTGCATATCGCGAACAAGCTTAAACTGGACATCAGACTGAAGAAGAGCGCGTGTGATTTCATTCAAACAATCATTCAAGACTTTCTCATCTATGATTGTTGCATTGCTCATCTGCTGCAGTGCACGTGATATGCTCCCTCCTAATTCCGCCAACACCATCTTTCCTTCCTTCTTGCTTCTTGTATCAACAATTATTATTATTATAAGGTTTCTTTGTTTGGTTATAAGAATTTGGTACTGGGATATATTTGGATTTTGGGGGAATTTATTTTTAGGGTTTGAATTGGATTCGATGGAATTTAAAGGAGAAAACTTACAAGAAATTTCACCGGGGTTTTACTGTAAGCCGATGCCAAGAACAAAGGATAACAGATAAAAAGGAAATTTATTTTATTTACTTTTCATTTATGGGCTAAACATGGCTTTGTGCATTAATTGGATTGTACACTTACCATAAAAATTTAGGGTGAACTTTTGATATGTAAATGTACAATTTTTTTATGCATGTTAAGTATCCGCGCATTGCTACGATGAGATGGTGGGGTGATAGGTCATAAAGTGTGATAGGTTATACCAAATGCCTTACCGTACGGACTTCGTCCTCAGACTTAAAAATTCGGCGAAAGTTTATCGAATGACATCTCTAATGAAAGATCATGAAATTTTAAGAATACCCATATAACTTTTATAACTCATCGATGTACGCTTTTTAAGATAAAAGATTTTGAATGAATTGGAGGAATAAAATGATTTATAGAACAAAGAGAAAGATGAGTGGTTGAGATTTGAGTAAAAAGATGAAAGTTGTGGGGTATTGATGTATGGTACATCATGCATTATCATATGTACACTGTTAAAATTAAAAGTTAGAAGTTGACACCTTATCTGTTTTATAATATAGTATCTATATATTTATTTATATTTACATTTATAGATACTATTTAAGCCTCTAAATTTTCAACATTGAACTTAAATTTTCAATATTGATTTTAAGTACCTCCCAAAATGTCCTCCTATCAATTCTATATTTACCTAAAACAACTATATTACCCTTTCTATTTCATCAAATCTCAACCAATCATTTTTTTTCTCACTTCTCCATAAATTATTTATTCCTCCAATTCATTCAAAATCTTTTATCTCAAAAACCGTACATCAATAAATCATAAAAATTATATGGGTTTTCTTAAAATTTCATGTTCTTTCATTAAAGATGTCATTCGATATACTTTCGACGAATTTTTAAATACAAGGGCGGATCCCGTACGGCTAAAACATTTAGCTATCACACTCTATGACCTATCACCTCTTATAGCCTATCACACTCTATGACCTATCACCCATCATTTCACCGCCGCAACGCGCGGGTACTTGCTCTCGTATATTATAAAGCAGATTTACTCTAAATTTTCAACATTGAACTTAAATTTTCAATATTGATTTTAAGTACTTCCACAAAATATTCCTCCCATTTATTCTATATTTACATAAAATGATTATAATACTCTTTCTCTCTACTCAAATCTCAACCAATTATTTTTTACTCTGCTCTATAAATCATTTTATCCTTCTAATTTATTCAAAATCGTTTATCTGAAAACCGTACATCGATAAATTATAAAAATTATATGAGTATTTTTTAAAATTTCATGCTATTTCATTAGAGTGATCATTCTATATACTTATGAATATTAGTTATTTAAGTTTATAATTTATCATCAAAACAATATTTGGATTAGCTACCGGTATTATAGAATTAAAAGTAATACTGTAGTAATTTTTCTTGTTTCCGATTGAAGAGCCAACAAATTTTTTAATTTTTACTACACTAGCAAGATGCTAAAATTTGTTGTCGTAAAAAATAAAAAAATTACTTTTAATTTAGTATTAAAAATTAAACTAAAAGATTGTAAAACATTACAACAACGATACTCAATCTAGATAAAAATAGAGTTTGAAAGAGGTATAACGTAGATATTTTTATCGTTAACAAGATGTTAAAATCTTAGTACTAAAAGTAAACTAGCAAGATGTTAAAACTTACGGGATGCTAGAAAGTGTAAAAGTTTTGTAATACATAAATATCAGAATAACCCAACACTACAAGCCAAAACCGGCTAATTCAGAAATTTTCAACTTTACCATGACATTGTGTTGAGTACAACAATAAAAAGCTTTGAACTCTTATTCCACCACAAAGGTGTTACCAAAATTGAGTATGTCTTAGTGATTAGAAAATAAAATATTTTTCAATATGTTTATATATAAAGCTGAACTATTTCAAAAAAAAAGAAGAAGTTGGATAAAAACACATTTTAAAAATAGAAAAATCAGATTTCTCAAATTTGATTGTTGACTTTAATAACATGTCATCAATAAACGGAAAACATGTCTGTGGAGGTGTGTACCTATATGTATTGGTTTATGGCTGTGTGATATATGAACCTAAAGAGGTTATATAGTTAAACAGGTAGCATAGTCAATGGTTATAGAAAAACATATCTAAACAACAAAGAAGGCAAAAAGCTTCAACAAATACAAACCCGGACGTAGACTCAAATTAGATATTAAACCGAGGTCTTGTCCTCTACATTATCAATCAATATTTTAAAAACAAATAAATGAAAAAAAAAAACTTTCAATCTACATGGCTATACATTGAGCCAATGTAGCATTACAACAATCAAATATTGTATCCAGTAGATACTGTACTTCGTGTAATTCGTATGCTGCTACTTGTCGCCTAGCTCATCTGGCTACCTACCATTGTCTATTACTCTATTATATTAGAAGACATCTGGGTGAAATCGTCCAGGCATTGAGCTGCTTTCTTGAGCTTGCTTTAAATGCATTGTCAATGCATAGTTGTTCACCTGCATACATCAACATACCACAAGATCCATTATTATATGCTTGTTGACGAACCCTACATCCCTTGACCCGATTTGAAAAGATTATTTCTCTTTATCTACTACACATATTATCAAGATAAATCAAATTGTCATTGTTCAAAAAATACAAAATGGTAATCAAGGTTGGAGGTCGAACCTCAAGAGTCCTCAGCTGTTCTTGATACATTGATACTAACTGCTTTAAGTGTTGCACCTCTCGTGTGCTATCATCGTAATCTTTTTGGCGTTCATGCTGGATAGCCACGGCACGTTTTAGTATTGTATTCTCTCGTTGAAAAACCTCAGTTTGTTCCTTCAGCGCCACATATTCCTAATGTAAAGGAGTGGTCAAACATAACGGGAAGATCCAAAGCATATGCACACACATGCATCCATACAAATGCCATGAAAGCTTTCTAGATATACATATGTATACAAATGCAGACATATAAAATACATATATGCAGACATATAAAATACACAGAACAGAGGGGAACCAACCTTATGAAGGCTTTGCACAGCGTCAGCGCCAGAAGTCACTCTTATGGATTTCTCCAACTCCTCGAGCATTCTCATTGCACGTGATCTGGCATCATCAACACTGGTAGCACTCATGATCTCTGCGACAAACAAATCAACCCATTGTGCACCACTTCTTGGAGAGTTGGCATGAGCTGATGAATTCTTCAAAGTTGCGTCTTCTTCACTGGTTGCTGTCAACAATATAACAATTTTGCACTGATGACATGAGTACTAATACTAATGTACCAAATATTACTTATGGTGTATTCAAGAAAAGAAAAACCCAAATACTCAACTTGAAGTTAAAACTACATGATAAAGAAACAAAATTTTGAATCAGATAGCCTAGTTTAGAAAATTCTTCACATTTGGCACATATAATTTCAATGCTCCAAGAACAGTTAATCATCGAAATCGTTCAACATTGTAAGTACATCAATATCATGATATCAAACTAATAAAAAAAGAAAAACGTATGTGTATAATAAATCAATAACACAAGCGTAAAAAACCAACCACAGAACCAGAATTAAAGAAGATTCTACATTTTTTAGTTTCGAAAAAAGAAACAAAACAAACCATACAACTGATGACACACTATTCGAAATCAATACCTGCATTGGAGAACGTGACAGAACCAGAATTCCCATCGACATTTGTAAAGCATAGTTGTTTAAGACTCTTGATAGCGAAATCTAAATCATTTCCGTTATCGTCTAACGCTTTTTCCAGAACCTGCATATTCAGAAAATGATAATTTCTTGAGTCAATCAACATTTTAAACAATATACTTCAATCTTTTTTTTTTGAATCATTTCTAGTTAACAAAAACAGTTTTATAAATTCAGTCATGTAGATACATAAAGATGTAATCTTGATTCCTAAAAAGTTTCAAATCAAGAACCTTCAGGTAAGATATAGATATAATAATTAGATATATATATAAAAAAAAAGAACCTGTTTATCCAAATTAGGGAAGAGAGAACGAAGGTGATCGACGGCGGGTCGCCGGACCGGAGAACAACGAAGCTTCTTGGAAACAGGAGAAGAGGAGGTGGGTGAGGTGTCATCAAAGAAGGATCTTTTCCCACACACAATCGCAGCAGACATATTTGTTTTTCAATAGAAATCGATCTGATGTGATGAATCAGTTGATTGAATAAAGGAAATATGGATTGAATTTTGGGGGATTAGGGTTTTGGAATGAAACGGTGGCGTGAGGGAAAGATGAAAGCTGTTTGGATATCTATCTATCTATCTATGTGTATAAAGTGGGAAATGGATTGACGAACGGAAGCGGTGGATTATGGGGAAAGTAATAAGGGGGCGCGTGGGTTGCTTGAATCTGAGGAAACGCTTTCACACAGAAACTTCCCTTTTTTTTTTTTTTTTCTTTTTTCATTAAACCATTAAATAACGAAATTATCTCTTTATATATCTTATTCAGTTGTTTTAACTAAAATAATGTTCAAACTCAGGAATCATTTTGTTCATATCCAAATTTTTTGAACTCAAAACTTTAAAATTACAAATCCTCTTAAATACTAATTCATCTATTAATGGATTCATATCAATTCAATAGATATATATACTGTTGAAATTAAAATTCGTAGATCTTAGTTTCCAATCCTTGCAAATAAAATATTTCAGATTCAAATTCTGTATCATGGTTGGATAACCTCTAACCTGTTAGAAACATACATACCTTAAGTGTATGTATTTATGTATGTATAATAATTATCTTTGGAAAACTTTTTAAGCTAAACTATGTACAATTTTTAATTTGTTTGATATCTTGTAATGTAGGCATATTTTTTGGGCCAAAAACCGATCATAACCAAAGTCTACGGTTATTTGGAAATTGGAACAAATAAAAAGTAGTCAATTAGGCTTCGTTATACATTATTTAGACTAACGGTCATTTAAATAGCTCTGAAATCTGTCAGATTAACGTTTTGGATTTAGACTAGTACATTGATTTTTTTAGTCATAAATGAATTGCCAATAAACAAAACAAAGTCACTATCAAACATTATTGCTAAGGACGATTCACTAAAAGAACATGAACCCTACATAGCACATCTGACCCAAGTCACCCAACCATTTAATCCGAAATTTAAATTCAGCTGATATGATCAGGCTGAGTTACAAAATCAGCTTACCTTTAATTGGGTTTAACTTGATGACCAAGCTGAATACACAAACCCATGAACCAGGAACTGGAACACGCCACGATTGCCAATGCCCAACAGTGATTTTCAAGGAAAGCACCAGACAATATATTCATAAAATCTGAGTTCTGGATTCAATAAAAGTAATGTGTTCGCCTACAAAGTGCACCCACCAAAGCTAATCTTTCAATGGGATACAAATCCTAAACAGCCAAAACCTAACAATTACATTTCCAATCTCTCCATACTAAACTTGTTTTGTAACAAGAAAAGCAACGGGCAAAACAACGCCAAGACTGCTGAAAGATCGGTGCTTGTGATGGATACTAGAAGATGGATTTGTCCTTCACCACAAATCCTAAACTTCAAAGCCGAAAATGTAGATGTTTAAAGGGAAACCCGCCCACCAAGTGTGTTTCCCTACCTTGTGTTTCGCAGCATCTCATAAGGTTTCTTCTTCCTGTCAAGTGTTGGTCACGAATCAGATTATATGGTGATGTCAAGAATAAAACTTTTGCTATTGAAGTTCATAAAAATGATAACTACAATTTAGGTTTCCTATTATTATTCAAGAAAGATTAAAAGGAAGAAATAAAGGGAGGATATAGTCGATACCATGTCATCCAGGCGAGGCTCCACAAGAACGTAAAGTGGTATGCCATTTAGCCTCCAATTGCCCTGTTATACATGATCATTGATTCGTTGGATAAGGAAAGATAGTAACTCTGAATTGTAATATACGAGTATTAAAATACCCAACCCGACAGACCCCGCCCAATCTTCCACCTCTTAGTCTCTTACCGCAAGGCTAGTAAAACATAAACACGTCTATGGTTACAGATATTGGTTCGATGGTGTATATGTACCAAAAGAAAGCTTACCTTCACCAGTGGCAACCCAATGACACAGGCACATTCCACAACCTCAGCTCCAACACGTTCTATAGAAACATATCCAAATGAATACCACTGATCCGATCAAACATGATTGTTAAAATGCAACCACCCAGATTTACCTAAAAGCCTTATGGCTGCAGAGAGGGTTCCTCCTGTAGCCACTAGATCATCTACAATCAACACGGTCTCCCCAGGTTGTACTGCCCCAACATGCATCTCTAGACAGTCTGTACCATATTCCAGCACATATGATTCAGATATAACTTCTCCTGCACATTCCAAATTAAGGATTCCAGGTTTATAATGTTTAAATATGATCTTAAAAGAACATAAATGAGCCAGCCAAGTTCTGATATTTTTAATGAAAACTAAGGTTCAAGGGGTACCTGGCAACTTTCTTGGTTTGCGGAGGGGGACAAATTTGGCACCAATAGCCAATGCGATAGGCGGACCAAATATGAATCCTCTTGCTTCAACTCCTGTATGGGTAATCTTCATTAATCACTATGCAAGGTAATAATTTTGTACCTAAATATTATGGCCAAGTGTAACAAAATTCTTCACATCTTGTTATTGCTTATATTCAACTTATCCTATTGTTCACATCAAACTTTTAATTCATTGGTATTGTATATCTGTATGTACTTGGTCTCTTATAACTTTCGATTCATTGGCATTGTAAAGCGGTCACGTGAGGGCTATATGATGAAGTAAGCAGATGCCTACATTGAGACTGAATTGGAAGTTTGATACACGCATCAGACGGTTTTGAGAGTTGAATATATACAATTACAAAGCATGACAAATTAGATACATATTGGTGCATATAGCCCAAATGAAAGAAGAAATAAGTACACAGACAATAGATTTTTCAAAGGTAAATCCAGGATTAATCAATTCAACTTAGCTGTCACTGTAAAATATATTTTGCCAAGAATCCAATACCTAACCAACATCATAAAAAATAGGGTCCACACATTACATATATAAAAAAAAAAAAATCTGAGGAACCAAAAGGATAACGAAACGATAGATTGAGAACCAACTACAAAGATTACTGTAACTGGTAATGACATTTTGTCCTCTATAATATCAAACTAAATACCTATATGTTTGGCTGTCACTTTTTAACATTTGTTTGTCACTAGTCTACCTAATTGACAGTTTTAATATGTTGATTAAACACTAAATAACAAAAAACAATGCATATGTAATCTTCGGATACAGATATGCTACATAATCTACACCTTTCTTTATATACAAAATATGAAAGTTACATATAGGGTCCACATATCTCATCATATTCATTCTTAAAAATCTAGATGAAATGAATGAATAATGGAATAATATATTCGAAACTATATAGTAATAGAGTATTAAATACCAAAGTTGATGTAACTGCTAATGACATCTTGTCTCTACAATATCAAGCCAAAATTGCTTAGGCTGAAATTTCTTAAAATTTTTATAATAGACAAGAGTTAACAAAATTATAAATTATTAAAAGACCGCCCACCTAGAAAAAAAAAACTTCTTTTGAAACTCTTCAGCCTTGAATCTTTTACGCTCAAGAAACTTAATAGTTAAGAACGTGATGATTCAGTCAAATTTCATGTTTCTTTTTTGACTTAATAAACAAAAATAACCGTCAATTACTATTTATATTTTATTTAATACATACCGACATTCTTGATGCATGCAATCACTTAATACATTCGGCACTTACTAATTAAAAAAAGAAACAGACCCTTTGTGTCTTGGATCTTTTGCGTCTTGGATCTTTTGCAAAGGTTATATTCTTTTGTTGCAGGACCTATACGAGTACTTTTATTTTTTTGCCAATGTAGATGCAAATTATGTCCCCGATAAAATTTTATCGACCCATTAAATTTTATTTCATTTTTATTTATGAATAATCATATTCTCATTCCATTGATAAACATTTAACATAACAATAGAAGGTAGACAGTCAACAAATAGCGAAGTTAATCCTTTTTTTTTATTTAATAAAAAAAACAAGACGTTTTTTGGTGTAGTAATGTATATAACTTTGATCGCCTAGTATTAGGTAATCCAAAAACCCCTATTTGTCGGCAAGTTACAAAATGACTAAAAATCGGACAAGTTTAAAAGTACTATATGGATAATTTTATGAGATTTTTTTTAAAAAAAAAACCATTAATTACATTTAGTAGTGTAGGGTGTAGGTACCCTTTGTAACCACATCAATTCTTTAGAGTAAAGCAAAGCATGAAAAAAAAAATCCATTTTTGCATACTTGAAATTTTGGGGGCAAATGGAATAATCTCAAATAGTAGCGTAATTAATTACGAGTAATTGTGTTATTTTAAAAACAAAAGTCAAACATCAAGCATGAAGTACAGTATTTTACTCTGTTGACTTATACGGGGTATAGTATAAGATAAACATTATAATTATAATAATAATATCTCACACCAAATAGATAAGAGTATAAAGATTAAAAAGAAAAGGAATTGAAAGAAGAAAGTTGAATACCAGCAACAACAGAAATTTGCTTGTCTTTATAACGATCAACAAAGATATCAACAGTGTACTTGAACGCCTTTTGATCCAACAACAGTGTTGTTATGTCTTGAAACATTATCCCTGTCCCAACATATATAAATCATTAGAAATCCAGTTCTTTTACCCGAAGGAAAAGAAAGGAAAAATGATGATGGCCGGACCTGGTTTAGGGAAGTGGGGAACAACTCTTATGGCATCTGATATGGCCTTAATTCTTGGGTCTCCATGTAAACCATTTTCTTCTGCAAACATTCTTTCTTTTTTTAAGGAAAAAAAAAATTCCTGGCTCTCTAAATATGATTATATATGTAAAAATAATTATAAATTTTCCGGGAGAAATAAGCAAAAAGAATTAGAAAGGTGTGTGTGGGAGAGAGAGGGAGGGAGGGAGGGGGAGATATGAGATGGAAAAGTGAATCAGTTGGTCACTTCTTCACTGCTTACTATTATGTTCAGCTTATCTAAGCATGACCATGTATATGTATGCTATTTATAAGCATAATTTAACATGTACTTTCCTCCTCATCAAAAATTTTATTTCTTTGTTACTAAAAGGTGTGTGTGTGTGTTTTTTTCCTTTTTACTATCGACCAGTAAAGAATCCCGTCTAATGGACTCTCCATGACGCTCAAATATTACCGTTCTTGTTTGTCTACTCAGCTGTCATATAATATTATTACAATTTTTTATAATTTTATAATTTTCTTTAAATTTACCTCCAATATTTTCACACTATAAGGGTGATTGTAATTGTTGCACCATTGTGTTGTGTCAATGTAAGTGACACATCAATACCAATATATGTAAAATCAAACATGGATTAATTTAGTTTCAATATATAATAATTGTTCTTTCAGAAAGTTAGCGGTTTTTATCACATGTGCATTAATACTTTATATCTATACAGAGCGATATCCCGTGTTAACATACGGGTTGTTCATACATTTTTTGTTCGAATATTCTTAAAAGTTGTCATTTTATAAAACAATATTTGTCAATATATTAGTAAAAAGTTGTAATTTAGTATTTTGTTCTAGAATGTTCATTTTATTTGGGATGGCAAACCATTATACTTCGTCAGAAAATTTTAAAATTCCGATGAGTTTTACTTTTTCTCTTTTGAGTTTTTTTTTTAAGGTAAATAAATGTATAACACATATAAGATATCGAGGCGCGTAACACCACCAGGACAAAAATGGTAAACCCGACCAGGCAGCATTTGTGGCGACGTCGCCGCTAATGATGCGGGCCCCCCATGTTTGTAATGGAAAATCTGGCAAAGAATTAGCGGGCCTATTGCCAGTAATGAAAATCTACCAGAGTAATCACTGTGACGGCGTTGTCAATAATCATTGCTGGCATGTCGAGTTCGCCACGTCACCACCATTAACGGTGACGTCGTCGCTAATGCCCTGGTCGGGTTGATTTTTTTTCTAGTGATGTTACCCTGTGCGATATAAAGTAGATAAACAAAATAATGTTATACATTATTTTCAAAACATTACAAAAGTCGTTGGTCTAGGATTGACATTTATGAGTGGCAAAGTCTTGATATTCATCAAGAGCGAGATCTTTAGATTTGGTACTTGTATACAGTTGAAAGTTACTTAACTTTGAAGTTTATCTTCAAACATTTTATAATTATTTGTTATGGATAGTGATATTGCTATAACATTGTTATAAATTAGTCATCTACAACTAACATACAAATTTTATTATACAGTCTACAACTATATAATGCAGATACTGTTGTAGATAGGTAAATGTTATTGTAGCAATATATTCCCCATTTGTTATACAAACAAAAATATTGAAGGGACGGGCATTTGCAGATGTCTAGATCTCCCTAACTCTATACATGCATTTTCTTTAAGTCATTTCCAATGTAGACTTATAAATTAAGTTCAATGGTTTTAAAATTCATCAAAACTATAATGTAATTTAGATAGACAACACGATCATTCGACGTACTTCAGATGAACGATCATATCACTTTTGTGAAGCGAGAGGGTACACCACTAAGTCGGTCAATGGTTCAAAAATGATACTGATTCCTACTAGAGTGACATTTCTAACACACCAATTGATATATAGAATAGTGTCTGTATAATGTAAAATCGACGAATACTCTCACACTACAAGAAAAATGTCATATAGCGACATGCTTAGCGTCTTGTTTAGCGACATATGTTAAGCTAGCGATGCAATTAGCGACATCAAGTAAGATGTCTCTAGAAAAAAGTCGCAGATTTTTGCGTCATAAAATGTAAGACGCTAAATATGGCGACACATACAGAGACTCCAAAGAATGTGACGCAAATTTTTTTAGCGACATGACTATTTCAATCGCTATTAATGTCGCGACTGTGCTAACGAACGTCACTACCCAGGTTGCTAATCCGTACGGATGTCGCGAATTAAGTCGCTAACATCGTCGCTGATCTTCAAGGTAATTATGCCGCTTACGTGGAAGCTTTGCTTAGTACCCAATACACTCGACCTCGTGAGAGCTAAATAACTTATAGTAATTATACAAATGAAGAATATGATATTCAAACTAAAAATATAATACATTATGTTAATCATTACCACCATTCAACATAGTTCTAAAAAAATCTTAACATAAAAAAGAATGAAGTTTAAGCCTGGGATCTATTGTTGAAATTCAAGAGCATCTAGAAATTTAATAATAGCATTTTACACACTACTTATGTGGAAGCATATTCGCTTCTTGAGCTTGACCTTTCCAACTCTCCCTAGCAAGTGCATCTTCATGTTTAGTATCTGAAAATCCAAAACGGTAGTGTTACAAACAAGATAGAGAAAACTCGCCAGAAAAAAACTAGTAAAATACATAAGAGTAAATAACATTTCAACCCATCTGGTCATTCAAATCTCACTTTGTAGTTTGTACGGGTTGTAAAAGTTTCCCACCCTTTAGCAGGGTTGCTGCCACTAGACTGGTAGACAGGTAGGCACTTGCCTGAGGTGCTTGGCCAATTAGGAGCCAGAACCAACAGTTCTTAAAACAAGTTTGATGTTTTATAAAATTGATAGTTAGATGAGTTTCAAGAGTTTTAAACAATATAAAGACCCGTTCATTTGGTTACTCGGTCATGTCGCTTTTACCCCATGTCGTAACAACTATATATCTGACTCATAGAAGGAAGTGCTTCTCATGTGAGGAGCTTGATCAGAATCTTTATGATAGAGACAAATTCTTAAAGTCAATGGGTTTCTTACCTTTTATTAATTGACCCCTACTGACAAGCTCCAATTCAATGGGTTCCCCTTTCAAAGCTGGAATCGAAAACAATGCCATCAATGAGTTTTCCCTACAAAACAAGTGAAGATAGTAGTATAGTGTCAACCAGTAAACTGTTTACAGGATATAAATGAAGAACGTCACATTGATGAAACAATATCATAAAATACCAAATTACCAATCCAAATATATTGAAGAAGTTATAGATCAACATTTATTTGAAGTTATACAACTCTTTCAATATCTACAGTCAACAACGTTACATACAAGTATATACAACACAAACATATCAATTCATTTCTTAAAACATACAGGTTAGTAACAGGGCATATTTTATGTAAAGAGATTTGCATACCTCTAGCAATCCGCTCCTTCTAGGGTTAAGCATTGAACCACAAACCAAATCACATCATGCTTAGCATATAGAAGCTGTTCTTACTGCACCATGTTGGGACCATGATGGTGGTGACACTCCATGTGCAAGAGTCCATTCCCATTGTCCACTTCTATGCATAAGGAGTCCATAAGCATTTTATCTTCTGAAGGCTGTAGATGCATACATATAATCAATCTTTATAACAACTACAAGGGTTTCAGAAGTATATAATGTCGTAGGAAGTGCAGATTACATGTGCATGTGTGTGCTGGAGACATTAATTGAAAATAAAATCTTAATTATGTTATAGCATACACATAAAAAGTAGGCCGTTGAATAGACTCGCACTTGAAATACACGACCTTCTTAGAATATATAACCAAACCACAAAGATCTTACTGTCACCATTGAATTGCATCTAGACAATCATGATAAAGTGTATATGCGTTCAAAATGACAGTAAGAGTTGCAACTACGAAACATATAACAATTCAACTTGTGTTGATTCTATCAACATCCAAGTAGATACAACATATAGTCTTCAGTGGCGATTCTCATTACTAATATCATATTTGAGATCCTCATTCAAGCGTTTCATCAAACAGTTGGTGTGTGTCAACCCTAAATCATCAAATACTACTAGATATATCAACTATTGTATGTGCAATTGCACTCTGCTTCGTAAACAGATACAAACAAGCAAATAGATACATACAATAGCAGCACTAATAAATATATCAAAATCAACCGTTCCGAACAAATACATATAACAGCGGCAACAATAAAATATCGCCTAAACATATCAAGACCATACAATAGCAGCAACAATAAATATATTAACAACTTGTGATTTAATTAGAGAACCAAAACATAGCTAAAAGTGATACATAAACTTATGGCATCCAAACTTTTAACCGATAATTGATGAGTAATGCATAAAATATCGCCTAAACATATCAAGATTATAAACCGAACTACCGAAGTTTATGTTAATTATAAGTTGCTTCAATACACGGACATACACACACATACATCTATATACATACACACACAGAGATATATCTATGTATATTAATTAAATAATAATTAACAAAAACAGAAATAAAAAGCGTATAAGGATCTGAACTTATCATAATAATAAGCTGAATTACATTGAAGAATGGAACGAATCGGAAATCAATAAACGAAAATAGGTTCCGTCTGATAAACATACACACACATATATATACACACACACGCATACGCATACGATTAAGGACTATGATAACTTACTGTTAATGGCGGTGAAGCTGCGGTGGAATCGATCGGATTTTGCGACTCTGAGGCGGAGTTGCGTTGAAAATCGATTTGAGATTTTTGAATCTCTAAATTTTGAATCTATGAGGCGACTCTGCGGTGGAGCTGCGGTGATATCTCTAATTTTTTAATTAAAGCTGGTGGATATAGATACTTAATCGAGAAGACGTCAGATAAAAAAGACGCTAACTACAGTGTTTATTATTTATTTATTTAGGCAAATAGAAGGTGAATACATGTTGATTAATTTATAGATATAGAAAATAGTTTAGGGTATTATTGTTTATTTCTTGTAAACGAGACCAAAAAAAAATGACAAAATTTTAGTAAAAGTAATAAAAAAATAAAAACATTAGTCATATCAATATTTTTTTTTGAAATTGCAAATTAACACACTTTTATAAAAGAATAAATAGTTGGAAATAAGTGACATCGTTAGCGGCTCGTTTTTAGAAAGAAGCAAATTAACGACATCTCTAGAGATGAGTTTATCAGATGACGCCAACTCACAACATCATTAGCAATGTATATTAGAAAGTCGCAATATTAGCGATGACGTTAGACACATCTTCAAGAATGTCGCAAAATAGCGACTGAATTTGCTACAAGACTTGCGACTTTATAAATTTGATACATTTGGCGACTCGATTGTAGACTCAAGTTGCGACAACGACAATGAGGGTGACGCTAAACGAGTCTCTACTCAAATCGCAAAATAGCGACTTTTAATTATGAGTCGCTACATTTGTCTCTAAAAGGTAGTTTTCTTGTAGTGTCAACCTTCTAGGGGCCGGGAAGTTCATCAGAGTTTTTATTGGATTACTAATTAAAATAAAAGGTTTATCATGTTTTTATTAGGGAAGATTTGATATATATATCCTATTTTAAATACATAATTACATATATGCCTTAGGTGCAAGTTTTTAATGCATAAATACAATGCTTTTAAGGCATGCTTTCGACATATATGTAATTAATATGAAAATCTCCCATTTTTATTACATATGTAGAAATAAAAATATGATGCATCTCTTTTAGTGTTGGTTAATGTACAAACTTTGCAATGCATTTCGTTTTTCTCCGTAAACAATGTGGTTTCAATACGTATGAGAACATGAAAGTCTACCTATTATACATCGACTTTAAGAATTAAGATGCTTTGCAACATCTATCCTTTGTCTAGAACATACAATAGGCTATAGCCTAGTTTTTTATTTTTTTTAATATGTATAAGTTTTCGTAAATATATGATACGTCAAAATTAAATTAAATTTACGGCTGGCAGATAATAGTAGTGGCAGTAGGAGATCCGGGATCTTGTTGGTGGTCCCAAGGTGCACTAAACTCCAAAATGATGTGGCAACGTCTCATCAAATGGATGCAAAGCCTTTTCTATTTTATGGACCCCGCTTCTAAATGTAGGGTCAAGATCTCGCCTGCTCAAGTCATGTCGCTCGGTAAAAAAGAGATTTATAGTAGAAAGGGGTACACCAGACCACACACAATTAATGCTCACTCCATATCCATAATATGGACTTCCCTTAACCCATTCAAGTTGGGTCCATTAGCACATCAAAAACCCGGGTCCCGCCCACCCATTTGATACCTTGTTTCTCCCAAATTTATTAATTACCTTAAAACCAAACTTGTTGATAGAAGTTAACATAAAATAAAGTAATAAACTTCTTTTTCTAAATACTGGGAGGTGAGTTTTTTCTCAAGATCTTGGGTTCAATTTTCTCAAGATCTTGGGTTCAAGTCTTGAAATTTTCATCTCAAGATACTTTTCATAAAAATGGGTTGGAGGTATAGCAAATTGTTAGTTAAAATTGCCTTCAATTGCCTCGAACACGTCTGAATTGAAACTTATTTTAAAAAAAAATAATAATAAATAAACTTATTTTTCTCATACATCATACGCCGACTAATACTCCTATAATTATATGATGCATGTACTTTTATATATGGTATAAAAAAAGTTTATGAAAGAATCGTTTTTAAAATTTTTGTTGTATTATTGTATTTTATATTCAAAGTTTAAAATAAATTTTTTTACTATACCTACACCGATTATTCAATGTAACGAGGGAAAGTACTCTCGAGTTGCGGGGGTGATAGATCATAGGAGGTGATAAATCATAAAGTGTGATATTCAAATGCTTTAGACTATAAGGAGTGAGGGGACTTTGGGACTTCCGCCATGTGGCGGGGCTTCCCCAAAGAGATGCTTCTCCTTTTTCTTGGAGTGAGACACCTCTTTCGGGCTGCCCTTTTATTTATTTAATTTTTTTTAAATCATTAAATATACCCAAAAATAATTAAACCAAAAAAACAATATATATATATATACAACACCAACCGCCTCACCAGTCACCACGACACCACATATCAAAATATCACGGGTCTTTCTTCCTTTCTTTTCATCTCTCTCTAATATGAGTATATGTATCTATATCTATATCAGTCAAACACACACACACACACAGAGTATCTATCTCTCTCTCTCGATCTATCGCTGGAAAACGAAGCCGTGGGAATTGCCGAGAAAGACAACCGGAAAACTCGTCGGAGTTGTAGGTATGTGTGATATATATATATATATATATATATGAAGATAGCCAACAACTACATTTTTTGGGGAAAAGGAACTGTGAAAACGTGTTTCAGCAAGTTCCCGGATCGATTAACACGAGATCTAACAATCATAGATGTGCGGAATCCGTCTATGATCGTTTTTAGGGTTAATTAATGATTATCATGATAAACACACACGAAGATAATAAGAACAGAGATAAACACGAAAATACTATCATTAATCATATGATTACAAGATGAATCCGTATGAAAAACATCTACAATGATTACGGATTACAATCATTGAGACGAATCGTGATAGTTTGGGCGGTATCTCAAGGTATAGATCTCTACCTCCAGAACCTAGTGAATGACTCTTTGTTGCAACTAAATCATCAACCTAAATTCGTGACCTAAGACTTATATTTATAGTCTGTACAAACAGACTGGGTTGTCAAATTCGTACAAACGGGCTGGGCCTTACTAACTTAATAGTTCTTACGAACTTAATCTTCGTAAGGCATATATGTACGAAGTTAATAGTTCTTACGAACTTAAACTTCGTAAGCATAATTGTACGAATTTCTCAGCCTTTTAAAATTATTGCATCGGACAACAAATTGTGCACTTTATGTGCTCTAACAAACTCCCCCTTGGCCGGTGCAATCAATTCTTCACAAACCGATATTAATTATAGAAAGTCTAAATGAATAGCCTCCCCCTTAACTTGAGATATCGGATCTTCAATGTTAAGACTCGATCTTCTGAAACTGCAATCTGATCTTCAACCTGCAAAATCTCTATATCTTCATGAAAACTAACCAACCCAACACTTCTCGCTGTAGTTCTCCCCCTCAGTAGTAGCACCTCCAAATTAAACATCAGCAATCTTCCACCCTAGGATTTATTGCCGGAGACTCTGCTCATCTTGCTTAATTGGCATGTAATGGCGGAGTTGAATTTCCAACAATCAACATCAAATCAATCAGCTCTCACAAAAATAAGAAACTATGTAGCTTGAATCACAAACTGTAGTATCATGAATCCTATCTCAACTAGTAGTGTCTGACTCTGTCTTGTATCTTCACAACTCTACCAATCACCCGAAGCCTTTCTAATCAGATATCCTCTTCAGTTGTATACGTTGCCATACATAAAGATCTTTATCTTCGTGACTGCTCTTCTCAGTCACCTGATATCATCTCTATGTCTTGGAATATAGATAAGATTCAATCTTCAAATACTCAACAACAAGTAACCAGCTTCATTGCACCAACATTTCAACAGTTCAAACCGCTATATCAAAAAGATCAACTTCTAATAATACTCCAATAATAACATGATGATCTTCAAACTCGAACATTATAATACTTTAATCACCATCAACCGTTAAACTGAATGAATGAACAGAATAACCTTTGATCTTCAATGAATGTCGAGTAGTTCATATTTTTGCTTAGAAATACCGAGGGATGAAAGTTTTATCCCCCCCATTTCTCTGCAAAAATCTTGAACTTCAGCCTGTCTTAGGTATCTCCTATCCTGTATGAGGTTCCAAATGGCCTAGAGCATATAACAACTGCAAACTCTTCGCCGGTAACAGGGCACACCATTTTCCCTCCAAATTTTCTGGGAAAAACACCTTTACGTGAAACATTGGTATTCACGTAAATTATTGAATCTAAGATGGTAGGAAAAATTTGATGATTGTCGAAATTTTGTGCCGAAACCGTGCCAAATATGCGCGAAAACGGACCAAAATTTTTCGACCATTACCAAATTTTGAATCTCGCGTAAAAATCCACTTCTAAGACCATAGAAGAAATTAAATTTTACTCGAGATTTCCCGCCTTTTTACTTCTTTTTTTTTTTTTAGAACTACCCTGTTGTGTGCTTCCATGTAATTGATCTTCTGATGTTGAAACACACTGAACCTCTAAAGTAGCTTGAGAACATCTTCGTCGTCTGATAAGAACCATATACGAACTTGTCTCAACTAGAACGACTATCTTCGTGATGACATCAACTCTCAGTTAAACTAACTTCTTGATGACATCAGCACGAACTTAGATGTTATCTTCGTAAGAACTAAGTCTGCATGAAACGAAGTTTAAGTTCGTGAGAACAACTAACTTCGTAAGTGCAATCTAACTTCGTAAGAACAAAGTTACTTTGCAACCAAATGCTAAGTTCGTAAGTGTAAGTTCGTGAGGTGAAAAAGGTTAAGTTCGTGAGGTGTTTTTGGCTATTTTGGGTTAAGTTCGTAAGGTGAAGACCTCATCTATACAAAGTTAAGACATAAGTTCGTAAGAACAACGAACTTCGTAAGTTAAATTCGTTTCCTATCTTCGTGAGATGAACTTAGAACGAATTTAAAGTTAAATTCGTTTCCTATCTTCTTTTGGCAAGATTCAAAACGAATTTAGCAGATCTGGTCGAAATTTTTCATCAAAAACCTAATTTTCAGATCTCGTTTGAGGAAATATCATCCTCCAAAGCTCTGATACCACTTGTGAAAACGTGTTTCAGCACGTTCCCGGATCGATTAACACGAGATCTAACAATCATAGATGTGCGGAATCCGTCTATGATCGTTTTTAGGGTTAATTAATGATTATCATGATAAACACACACGAAGATAATAAGAACAGGAGATAAACACGAAAATACTATCATTAATCATATGATTACAAGATAAATCCGTATGAAAAACATCTACAATGATTACGGATTACAATCATTGAGACGAATCGTGATAGTTTGGGCGGTATCTCAAAGTATAGATCTCTACCTCCAGAACCTAGTGAATGACTCTTTGTTGCAACTAAATCATCAACCTAAATTCGTGACCTAAGACTTATATTTATAGGCTGTACAAACAGACTGGGTTGTCAAATTCGTACAAACGGGCTGGGCCTTACTAACTTAATAGTTCTTACGAACTTAATCTTCGTAAGGCATATATGTACGAAGTTAATAGTTCTTACGAACTTAAACTTCGTAAGCATAATTGTACGAATTTCTCAGCCTTTTAGAATTATTGCATCGGACAACAAATTGTGCACTTTATGTGCTCTAACAGGAACGAAAAGGGGCGATCAATATTTGTCGGCCAACAATTTTTTGGAGCTTTTCCGCCCCTCGAAGCAGTGTAGCAGGCGACGAATAGGTGGCATCAGGGCATTTATCCCCTCACTCCGATCAGTCTTAGCCGTACGGGCTCTGCCCTCAGATTTAAAAATTCGTCAAAAGAATATCGAACGACCTCTCTAATGAAAGAGCATGAAATTTTAAGAACACCCATACAACTTTTATAATTTATCGATATACGGTTTTTGAGATAAAAGATTTTGAATGAATTAAAGTAATAAAATGATTTATGGAGGAGAGAGAAAAAAATGAATGGTTAAGATTTGAGGAGAGAGAGGAAATGAATGGTTTAGATTTAAGGGTATAATACGTATATTATGTAGAGATGTTTAATTTAGTGAATAAAAAAAAGGGTAATTTAGGTAGTTCAAATCATCTTATCTTTAAAAAACAAAGGGGTCCTTCTTTATAATATATATACATATATAGAGACTTTTTATTTAATTTTTTTGAACGACAAATTTGGGCTCAGCGGCATGCCTCTTCATATAACCAACTCCAATTCCAGATGAAAACACATACAGGAAAACCCTTGTCTCCATTCCTGGGAGCATTTTGCTTACACCAAGATTTGAACCCAAGACCTCACAGTCTCAGTGAAACGACATGACTCGATTTAGGGAAAATATTTTATTTTATTTGTGCGGAGCACAGAGAATCTGTGCGGTGCACAAAGATTTTGTGCGGAGCATAAATCAGAAAATTTTGATCAGAAGGTCTGTAAAACTAAAACACACATTTGTGCGGTGCACAGATGGACCTGACAGAACCAAAACCCTATTTTGACCTTTAAAATCAACTTGCAACTCATCCAACTCAAACCAAACTCCATATTACATCATTTATGAGTTCAAACAAGTTTTAGACATAGAAATAAAGATAACAAAAGTATCCATTTGATCAAACGTTCATTTTACAACCCAACGGGTCACATTACCCAAGTTGACATCAACTAGGGTTTTTCAATACTTCAAGGTACAAGGTACCATGACTCCAAACCATCTTGATGCAGAAATATCCATGGCAAAACTTTACCAAAAAGACTTCAAATGTACCAAGAGCCATTAGTCCAAATGAGTCACTATGGGTTCTAACCACAAACAAACTTTTACCGCAAAAGGCAACATTTCCACATTTCCAAATCTACATAAATCTTCAAAGCACTTACTCTTGTTTCTACTTCCAAGACAACCTATAAAAAGGGTAAACAACTAAAAAGTAAGCAAAGCTTAGTGAATACTATTGCATACGCTTATACATACGACGGAGGGCAAAACACACAAAGGACTATCACATGTAGCAAATGGCATCGTCATACCATCACTTGCATACTCACCTTTGCGCTAACAACACATACATGGATCCATATACACTAACAATATACTCAAGAGGTTCTTAGGCCTTATCTCAAGAGGTTGTTAGGCCTCATCTCAATTCAACTATGGGGTTTTTAGGCCCCGGCCTCAAATTAGACCCTAACGCCAAATCAATTACCACACACAGAATCCACCATCATATGGTAATCGATCTAACGTGCATATAACTGTATGTAATAGCACTCACCTCCTTCGCGACAACCAAATCCATGATGACCATCTAACAATCATATTGCTATTCACCTAGCAATAATTCACAATTTACACATATAAGGTCATCCATCATATCCAAGGCTATCTAACCATAGCAAAACAAAAATAATTCACTAGCAAATCTTAACCTTTTCATTCTTATCTCGTTCTTGAATTGACTTCTTTCAAAATCTCAATTTACTTTCACAACATCATGGCCATAATTTATTTTAATACGAAAATCACCATTTCATAATCTAATCAATATGACCAAACACATTTTACTCAAAAATCATTATTTTCATTTTCTCATAATCACTTCTTATAGTCATACTACATTATTACTCAAAATCTTCATTTTCTTGTTTTGGCCATAAAAATCACTAAAACATTTTTATCAAAACATTCATATTATACACATCAATATGCTTCATTACAAGTAATAATTATTTAGAAAAGCATTACCACATAGCCAACTCATTCAAACATTCTCAATTTTATCAATTTTCATGAACCCTATCTTGATTTTAAGTAAATAATCCATTTTAAGAAAACTCCAAATTCTTATTAATTCAAGAACCCTAAATTGAAATTAATCTAAATGACTCATTTCATCAAAATCCAAAATTAATAACTTGCATGCACCCTAATTAAAACAAGTAAAAGAATTAGAAATACCTTCAAAATGAGATGAAATTAACTAAAGAATGACATACAATCCCATACTAACTTGTCTTCTTTCCTTTTTTGATCTTGAACCAAGAACCCCCAAATCAAATGGGTATTAAAAACTTTAATTTCCCAATTGCATAACAATTAATCTATAACTTTAATGAATAACACTAAATGGGAATGAGAAATCTCATTTTATTCCTCCATTTTTCCTGTAAATTTCAGCCACATTCACTTCTCAAAACCCTCACCTTCAATTACTAGAATTAAACAAGATTATTATATTGTTTAGAGGATTTTTTGATTTAAATGAAAAATCACCAATTTCTTCTTTTCTCTCTTGTGTATTTTGACTCACATACAAACACACTCACAACTTCTCCCAAATAATTTCTTCTCTAAAAGATTATTATTATTATTATTCACTTGAAAGATTGCATTATTCAATTGAAGGTATGAAATTGTTAAAATGAAATTGTGAGGAGGATTCGATAAAGAAGAAGAAAAAGAATAAGTTGACTAGTGAAAGGAAGAAAAGAGTAGGAGGTTGGCTGGCATCTCCATATGATGTCACGCCCCATTTTAATTTTTATGGGTAAAATATTTGCTATCAACTAAAGTGTCAACTAAATTAAACCCGTATCTAAAACAAAATAGTATGGAATTATTTTATTGTCGAAACTATTAAAAGGTAAATTTTCATTGGCTTAAAAATTCGGTATGTTACACTGAGGCTTCATCATATACCAATTCATCCATTAATGATTGGTTATATATATATATATATATATATAGATGATGCGAACTAACTAGTACTCTATATATTGTGAACTTTTCTTAGATGATTGATGGATTTCTTAAATATCTGATGGCCTTAACAATTAGATGTTTGATGGGTTGAACAAGTATATATATATATTATCGGACCATCTAGATAATAGGATCTTGAGTGGTCGTTTACTTTAATTTGTCTCATGCCTAGGCAGGCAATACTCATGATTTAAAATTACTGAAATAGCAAAAGCTAATGTAATGTCTAATGGTTAAATTTGTATCCTGCAACGACACATGATGTTCCCACAGTCATGAACCAATTAAGTTAGTATGTCCCAAACTCGCAATTATTATAACGTTTCTAAAATTCGAATATAATGTTAAGTAATTTGAAAACAATATCATATTTAATTTGCCATTATTTGGTCATTTGTTGAATTGTAGATCAATTTTATTTATTTTCAAATTTAAAAATTTTGTATATGTATTTTAAGCGTAGTTAAAATAAGAACACTTTATCTATACCAAATCGGCCCCAACGAAAAATAAGGGGAAAAACGATAAACTACAACCACGTAATTACATATACACCACGATTATGCATGCATGGATGTGTAAGGTGGCCGGTGAGTGTAGTAATTTAGAAACGTGGTAACTTTTAAAGTGTATATTTGTTGTGAAGTGTGTGAATACGTACAATTGCAACTAACTAACCCAATTAATTACATTACTAGAGACTTTAAAATCATTACATGACGCTAGATAATTTAGTTTTTTGTCAATAATTCTAGTAGACATATGGCATGTATATTTAAGAAACTACTCGTATAAAATTAAGATTATGAAAAGAATAGACTTTGATCGGTTCGGAAATATATATATATACCAGGTCTTTTACCCGCATGATGTGCGGCTAATTAAAATGTCATTAATGAACGGAATGTAAGAAAATTAATCTATGGCTAATTAAAATATCATTAATGAACGGAATGTAAGAAAAATAATCTAGATGTGGATATTTTTTTTTTAACCACAATCTAGATGTGAATATTGATAATTATTAAAAGTATTTTGTGTTAATCTATACAATTATATCATTTGTTGGCCCTTGTATTTTTATATTATGGTTAACAACAAAACCGGTCAACAAAAAGATTAAACAACATGCGCTGAATTTGGACTTTACTGCATAGGTTATTAAAAAAGATTATAACATATTACTGTATTCAAGAATAATACATAGCAACAATGAAAGCGGAAAATATGTAGCATGTCTATCTATTCATCAAATGTAATTATATGTACAAAACAAAATACTAAACATGACAACATTTATTCATATAACATACACATAAATATAATACGTATAAGTAAAAACCAATAAGAGAAATTCATTATAGTTTTTGCTTTTAGTTATGCTGAAGAGATGAGGAAATACCTTATGTAGTGATGGAAAAAATATAATCTCAAACACAATCAAGAAATAAAGTATTTTATCTCCGTCAACCAAGAAACTCATTTATAAAACTCAAGTAACAATTATACTCATTATAATAGACTTTGTTTTGTGCTAGAATACAAACCAATTTCGGCTACTTTATTTTATATGTTCGACCAAGAGAAGGAAGGACACGAACAACAAAATTGTTTTGTTATATATAATCTAATAATAATAATATTTTCATATGATTTCTAAGTTTTGATATAGTTTATATATTTTTTTACATAAGTTTTATATAATCTAGTTGTAATTTCAAATAGTTGAAAGTCCATGCAATTTCAAGCACAAAACTATTCCAAAATAGATTTTTTTTTTTCGTTTGGAAAACTTTGGAGTAAAAGTAGATTTAGATATAAATATTCTTTTTTTCATGTAAGTGATTCTTTATGATTTTTATAATTAATATAGAAGTATAAGATTTGATTTGATATTATGAATATTTTATATTTTTCATGTGCGGGATTTTCTTTTAAATATAGGAGTATGAGATTTTGATTTGTTATTATATTGTTTTTATTTAATATTTTGTATTAAATTTATACAATATTGTTAAAAGAATATGGAGATGTCACATAGGATAAATCTTACGTGGCAATGTTTAAACATAGCTTTAGTTTTGAGGAGTGTTTCAGAAAGCTCAGTTAACTACTGTTTTATAATGTATATATATATAGAGAGAGAGAGAGAGTTGTGATCAGAAGAAACCACAAAAGTGGTGAAACCAAGGGCTACATCTCAGCCCTTGGATCAAAGCAATTCACGGCTAAGATTTTAAAAAAATAACACAGAGGGGTAATAAGTAATTTTACACATTATCTTATTCCTTTGTTATTTCTTCCAAATCCAAACACACATACACCACAAAAACATACACAGACCTTTCTCTCTTTCCCTCTCTCTCACCACCAGTACCAACACCATAACCACCACCACCACCACTACCACCACCGTGTTCAGATCACCATCACGTTCTAATCAGAATAGTACAGCCATCGTCGTCATCATCTTTATCATTCATCATCAATTGATCTTGAAGATGTTAATAACAATGGAGGATTTATTGAATACGAATATATGGCTTTTTGTTATGTAAATTTGAAATATTCAAATGTAATTAGATTACATGTGATTAGATCTATTCTAACATTTGAATTTGTTAAATTTTATTGGTTATTTAATTGACTTTGTTGTTTGGTATAATATTGCCTACAAAGTGTTTGATAAAATGTCTAAACCAAAGTTTCTAATATATGATTTAGTATCAAATCACATTTGATTGAATATTGCATACAAGGTGTTTGATGAAATGTCTAAACCAAAGTTTGATAATACCTTTAAAATTCCTTTATGTGCAGTATAAGTGTATATGTTTGTGTGATTTTATGTATTGAATCAATATGATTATATAAGTTATTTGTTATTGTTTAATTTATGTTCAGAATCATATTTGATTATGTATTGACATTTTATTGATTTCTGTTTTTGTAACTGTCTGTGTAAAATCATATTCGATTTTGTATATAGATTCTATAGATTTGTGTTTTATAACTTTGTTTCTACAATCAAATTTGATTTTGTATTGAGGTTCTAGTTAACTATGTTCTTATGCCTAGAATCGAAAATGATTTTACGTATACATTGTGAAAAACATATACAAAATTAACTATTCAAAATCAAAAATGATTTTACGCATACATTGGAGAAAACTATACAAAATCATATATAATTTTTTATAACACATTGAGACAAAACAAATGAGTTCCATACAAAGAAAACCATTTAAAATCAAAATGATTTTACGCATAGAGTGTCAAAACCCTATACAAAATCATGTATGATTTTATTCATTCATCTAGATAAAAAAGTGAGTTCAGTATCATTAAACATATTCAAAATCATATATGATTTTGTATATGCTTCCGTACAAATAAACTTATTCAAAATCAAAGTTGGTTCAAGCTACACTATGAAAAATTTATCGAAAATCATATATGATTTTACGTATTTTGAGACAAGGCAAATGAGTTCTATACAAATAAACCTATTAAAATCAATTTTGATTTTATGCATATAGTGTGAAAAGCGTATACAATCATATATGATTTACGCATACATTGTCAAGAAAATACTCGTATACAAAATCATATATGATTTTGTGTAGCACATTGAGTCAACCAAATGGCTTCCTTAAAAAGATATTTATTCAAAATCATTTTGATTTTACTCATAAAGTCTGAAAACCTATTCAAAATCACTATTCAAAATCAAAAATGATTTTACGCATACATTGGGGAAAAGCTATTTTGTATAGCACATGGAGACAAAACAAATGAGTTACATACCAAGAAACCCATTTAAAATCAAAAATGATTTTAAGCATATAGTGTGAAATACCCATACGAAATCATATTTGATTTTATTCATACATCTAGACAAAAGAAATGAGTTCGGTATCATTAAACCTATTCAAAATCAAATTTGATTTTGTATAGGTTTTGAAACCGCATGCGTAAAATCACTTTTGATTTTGTGTAGGTTGTTGGTATGAGCTAAATTTGTTTTGTTTAAATGTATGCATAAAATCAAATTTGATTTTGTATAACTTTGACACCATATGTATAAAATTATTTTGATATTGAATAGGTTTCTTGATATGGAGCTCATTTGTTTTGTCTAAATTTCTATACATAATCAACTTTGATTCTATACATAAAGTTGTAAAAACTGAAATCCCAAAAAATATCAACACATAATCAATTTGATTGTAGGCATATAGTCACAAAATCAAAGTTACAAAATCAAAATATCAATACATATAATCAATTTAATTCTAGACATATAGTCACAAAATCAAATTAACTATAAACTCAATACAAAATCAAATTTGATTGTCCAAACAAAGTTACAAATCAAAATCTCTAAAATCTCTATATAATCAAATTCGATTCTAGACATAAAGTTGCAAAAATAGAAATCACTAAAATATCAACACATAATCAAATTTGATTATAGACATATAGTCACAAACACACAAGTAACTACAAACTCAATACATAATCAAATTTGATTGCACAAACAAAGTTACAAAACACAAATTTAACAAATTCATATTTTAGAATAGATATATGTACAATCAAGTATATGATTGACTGTACAATCAGTAAATACATATTAATCAAATTTGATTTAGTACATACATTTTGGTTTAGACATTTCATCAAATACTATGTGGGCAAAACTCATATAAAAATTTTAAACAACAACAACCAAATATACAACTTCTTATCATATAAAAAACAAAATGCTAAAACCTACAGGAGGGGGACAAATGTATATGGTACACTTAGGGGTTTATTGTTTGAAGTGGGCTAACCCTACAACTTCAAACCCTAAACCCTAAGCTACAATATAAAAACCTCGAATAATCTAAAACCTAAATGCTAAAGCCTACAGGAGGGGGACGAATGTATACGGTACGCTTAAGGGTTTATGGTTTGAAGTGGTAGGGTTAGCCCGGTTAACCCTACAACTTCAAACCCTAAACCCTAAGCTACAATATGAAAACCCTATAAAATATAACCCTAAATGCTAACCCTTAAAGGCTGAAGCCTACAGGAGGGGAACAGATGTATACGGCACGCTTAAAGGTTTAGGTTTTAAAGGGCTAACCTACAACACTTCAAACCCTAAACCCTAAGCTACAATATAAAAACCCGGAAAAATCTAAACCCTAAATGCTAACCCCTAAAATGTAAAGCCTACAGGAGGGGGACGGGTGCATACGTACGCTTAAGGTTATGGTTTGAAGTCGTAGGGTTAGCCTAACCCTACGACTTCAAACCCTAACCCTAAGCTACAAAGTAAACCCAGGGAAAAGTTACATTCTAAACCCTAAATGCTCAACCCTAAAATGCTAAAGCCTACAGAGGGGGACGGTGCATACGGTACGCTTAGGGTTTATGGTTTTGAAGTCATAGGGTTAGCGGCTAACCCTACGACTTCAACCCTAACCCTAAGCTACCAAGTAAAACCCGAAGGGAAAGTTACATTCTAAACCCTAAATGCTCAACCCTAAATGCTAAAGCCTACCAGAGGGGACGGTGCATACGGT